>NW_017257086.1:397238-430933 GCF_001594055.1 Mycetomoellerius zeteki
GCTCCGACCAATCGTAAAGCGGCGGCACGCCGAATCGCCGCGGCCGAGTGCCTCCGATCCCTTTCACGTGCCACGCCGGCGAAACCACCCTTAAACCTTTAAACCCATCTGAAGGTTGCAACGCGTGCGAGGATACTATCCTTTGCACGGGACGTGTTGCTCGAGTATCCTCGATATTAACGATGAAGATGTAGGAAATGATAGATGGATAACGCGAGAATTGCTTACGAGGTGGGGTGGGATATAAACCTTCCGCGGAAATTAACGGACTTAATTCCGTCACGCAAATATGACGTAATCACGTGAACGTAGCGTGACGGAAAGCATTAATTCCGATAAATAGTATGTACTGCGAGCGCGCGAAAAGATTCGTTAATCAAGATTTGAGAAATTCGTACACATGTAAATGTACGTCGATAAGATAACTGCATGGTGGTAACAGAAATATAATCTATACGCTATTAACACTGTTAACAACTACGACGAATATTGCTCTTAAATATAATTGCATTTATAAAAATAAATTTTATAGGTACAATAATATACTAACACACACACAAAAAACAAAAAGCAATAAAACGTAAGCAGGAAGCTAATTGGCCAATCATAGTAGAGACCGTAAAGCCACAAGCCATAACTTAAGCAGTATAGCAAATCCGACATGTTGGATTTTCTTACTGCTACTACGTTTTACTACTTAAGGCTGCATTCCAAAACGTTCTCTCCGAGGAAAATTTTACTTGGAGAGAAATTTTGGAATGCAGTATAAGTTTTTCAGTATGCCATGGCCCTAATTCACGTAGAAATTATACGTTATAATTGCACGTAGATTGTGCACTTTTATTAATATCCAAATAAATTCTATATATATTATATAACATTTTATAAAACTCACCAAGAACTTCTCATAAGGAAAATTACGAATGAAAATGTATGAATTTAACGTAAACGATCATATCGTTCTTTATAATTCTTCACAGCAATTTACGGCGATCTTGTGTTTTGCTAGAACGTGAGATAAATTAAAGCCATATTTTTCCAATGTAAATATCGAAGAAAGCTCCGTGCAACAGATGACCTTTAAGTATTTCATAAATCACGAAAGAACAAATTAAGAGTACCACCTGCCTTATCTTCATTGCAGTAGATCCTAGGAATTAGTTCATGTAATTAATTAACGGGAGATTACATCGGTGGCTCGACCGACCACCGTTTCTCTATTAAGCTCAAGCGTGACTTTAATGTTGGATCGATTAATAGCCTACTATTTCTTATTAGCAAAAAAATCATGATTGTACAAATGTTTCACGGAATAATTCTGTATCGAACGTAATTAAAGGCTGTCGAGTAAAAAACTTTTCAGATCTCTTCCAGCAAAAGTAAAGTTGTGTTTACTTAATTGGATTTATGCTGACATACATACGTACATATAATTGCATTAATGAGCGTTTTCCACAGTGTAACACAGTGAATCATACATTTTATCCTTGTTTATAATGTTGACAAATAACAAGGATACAATGATTCACTAATGCTCGCATTCATAGTCAGACCTTGTACTTAAGGCTTCCTTAAATTTATCTTTAGATGCTCAGTAGCCAATGAAATAATTCGTAGAGTATCTGAAGATAAATTTAAGGAAGCCTTAAATATAAGACCCGATTATGAATACGGGAATATGGCTGCGTTCCGTTTCACGCATGATGCGCATGATGCATCTTTTATCTTTGTTATTCACCGAATGTTAAACAAGAATAAATGATATGTAGGCTTTAATAATCTTTAATATAAAAATTTACAGATTTTATATATTATTAAATTACTCATAACATTTATGAAAATAATTATATTTAATTAAGAATTAAATTATATAAATAATTCATTATTTATATATAATTTTTTATATTATAAAATCGACGAATTTCTAATATACATGGGACATACATAGAAAATGCACAACATATAATAAATATAGTTATTGATGTTACCTTTTTTTCTATGAAAATTAGGATTTAGGGACATCTGGGGAAATTTCAAATTCAATCTAGGGTGAAAATGTATCAATGAATTGGCAACAATAGGTCTGTTCGCGTTGCTTGCACTTTTGGCACTCGGCATCTTCGCTTTCTCTCTTTTCAAGGTCAAATATATATCTATCTCATTTTAAGTGCAAAAATATTTGGGGATTTCATGCAACGCGAACAGACCTATGTTAGATTTTCACTTTTCGCATAATCATAACATTAAGGATGGATCCGGTATTACTGAAAGATAAATTTCGCGGTACGATGCTAGGAGTTTTGGTCGGCGATTGCCTTGGGAGTCCGTACGAAGGCTTAAAGACTGTATCAGCTCAGAAAAAAAGCGACTTGCAGCGACGGTTGAATCAATTATGGGATACGAAGTTCAGAGGTTAGGTCACAAAAATCTGTAATTTGTAACAAAGCCAACTTGCATATGATGGAATAACTTTAATTTGAATTCGATGTTGACTAATTTAAACCCTGCCTTCAATAACGCATATATTGTAAGGTTTAGTATGTTAATATTATCAGTATATTTATAGTACATATAATGTACTAAAACTCGTATTTTTTCTTTTTAAATATAAAAATCGAGAAATACTTCTTAAACGTCCTACAAATGTTTTACATTTTTTATTTTTTTATATGAAATAAGCTACAATTTTTTATACAGAGAACTTAATTATATAGAACCTGTTATGGAGTACACTGATGATTCGGCAATGACACGCTCCTTAGCTGAATCATTGATTGAGAAACAAGAGCTGGATATTGTTGATGTAGCTAAGCGATTTGCAAAAAGTTATCATGAAAGGCCTGATCGTGGTTACGGAGCTGGTACTGTAACTGTTAGTTCTTTACTGATATAATATGTATTAATGTATTAATTGATAATTATCTAATATTTGAGGATGGTTCAGTTATAAACAATTAGTCAAATGCTGTTGCACAACATCTCACATAACACAGTTCTCCAAAGAGCATCCTAAAAGATGTCCTAAGGATGTCCATTGAATAGCTATATTATATGAAGTGTTGTTCAAGTTCATGCATTGATTAAGTATCTTACAAACAAAAATTTTAAAGTTGTCGAAATTTTGTATAAATTGCATGCACAGTTCTGAAAAGTAATGCTTTTGAATACATAAATGCACAAGGATACTCAATACTATTTGTTCAGACATAGCAATAACTCTGCAGTTACTGTTAATAACTGCCATAAGGCTACAATTAGATAGAGCATAGGCAGGCATCCCTACCTCACTCAGTGTATGGACATACATGGGGAAAGCCTCTTATCACCCCCTAAATTTTAGCAAGAAAAAATTCAGTTATGAAAATCATTAGCTGTGTTCAGCAGAGAAAGTTGCTTTGCAATTATTGTAAAATTTTTTAATATGATTTATTTGTACATTTAGATTCAGTAAGGAACTAAGAAAAAATCATTGATTCCTTACTTAGATTTTTTAATAGCTTTATTAAAGCAGCGATTTTCCGACGAGAACTTACTAACTTTTTCATTATTAACATGACATCTTTTTATTATGTTGGATATGACATTAGAATATTTAAAAAAAAACACAGCTTTTCAGCTCTGATCAATTAGACTTTCTATTTGGTTGTATATTTATATATTAATCAATTTTCATTTGTTATATTTTGCTGGCTATCATTTAATATTATATAAATATTAAAATAATTTTACTCGATATAACTTTAATTTATTTTAAAAGTATTAAAAATAAATCTATATAAATTTATCTTGAAAGTCAAGTTTTTTCTCGATATGTAAAAAAACGTTAGATTTCTTATAAATAACGTAATATAAAGCTTGCATATATTAGAAGATACTTTTGCAATTTCCTTTTTTTATAATTATAAATGCTTTATAATTTGTGATAAATAGTGATTTATAATAATCTACTATATAATATATACAATGTATGTATAGGTACTTAAAGGATGGAAGAAATGTGTTGAGGAAACAAATGTAAAAGTCCCAGCAAAGAATTTATTTGACGGTCTAGGTTCTTACGGTAACGGCGGTGCAATGCGAATTGCACCTATTGTATTATTTTCATACAACAATTATGATAAACTTTTACATTATGTAAAAGAAGTAACGGAAATTACACATGCACACAAGTTAGGGATAGATGGTGCTATTTTACAAGTAATTGTAAATTAATTTTATCAATAAGAATATAATATATACATGTATGTATATATATATATATCTTTATCAATAGATATCAGTTATAAAAGTCGATTATTATCACAGGCTATAGCAATTCAACAAAGTTTATGTTTAAATCCCAGTGAAAAATTGAACGTTTCCAATTTTGTTGATGATCTCATAAATAAGATGGATAAAATTGAAGGCGATACAAGGTACATTTTATATTATGTCACACATTATTACATTTAGACAGATATCAATTATAGCGTGTAAATCATAGCGAACTATATAAAGAGCGACTAAACATAGTAAAGAATCTACTTTCTGAGGATGGAGATGATCCTGACACTATTGTGTCTCCTAATGAACAACGGGTAGCTGAAGAACTGGGTATTGGTGTAAGAGCTTTAGAGTCGGTTCCTACCGCGATTTTCTGCTTTCTAAGAGCACAGAGACGTATAAAAAAGATACGCACTGATAATCCTCTCAGAAGAGTAATTCAATATGCAGTAAGTTAATCTCAAGTTATTATATGATACACGTTTCGTAGCGAAACTTATATAATAGATCAAATAATTATTATCGATTTTATAGATATAGCAAAAATTAAAAAATGCCGTTTACGTTATCATGTCTTTGTTACTATTTTATAGATTTCTTTGGGGGGCGATACAGACACGATTGCTAGTATGGCCTGTGCAATAGCAGGTGCTTTCTATGGCTGTGAAAAATTCAGCCTACTGCTCTTATCGCATTGTGAAGAATGGGAACGATTTCAAGAAATGGCCGATAAATTGCTGGATATAGCAACATCCAATGAGATAAATAAATGAATAATATATATTTAAAAAGTGTGTATAAATATTATATAAGAAATCATGGGGAAATTTTTATTGAAACGGTTTTTAAATTAAGTATATCATTATTAACAACTATAATTAATTACTAACAATTTTATTAGTGCAGAAGATTGCATACTCAATATTCTTTTTATTTTATTAACATTACTTCCTTATGAGTTTCATCCAACAATTTACTTTCTCTTTCTACATAGATGACATATTTTATACTAAATACCAATTTATAATTACAATACATTTTACTATTTTATATTGTGTTATTTTATGTATTCCACATTCTCTTTCGTCTACGGTATTGTTAACATATTTTATTTTTTATATATAAGAAATAAAGAATACATCTGGTAACTGAGTTATTTGGAAAATAAATCTGTATGACTAGTATTCATAATTTTTCGGAATACTATTGCTTGCTACAAAGTTGAACTTACATTACTTATATAATCGCACTTGAATTAGGCTTACAATAAAAATAGAAAATAATATCAATTTATCGTAAGTAAATAATGGGGAGGAGAGAGACGTGTTGGAAACCGCTTGAATTCTTTCGTTTCAATCGATTCCGTTCTCTCATCAATCACAGAGATTTTAAATATAAGTATGGCCGCATGATCAGTCTGTAACTCTATCGAAGCACACTGCTAAAAGTATAAGTTATATATATGTCAATATCCGATTAAAAACAATAATTGTATATGGCAACGATATTATGAACGATGTCTCATACGAAGCTAAAATAAAAATTTACCAATTGATCATCAATATAAAATGATTCTTGTTTTTTCAATAACGTCACATTTTTACAGCACGTATAAGTTAATTTCAGAAACTTTTCCCCTAAAGTATCCAACTTATGATCACATTTATATTCATATATATATATATATATATATATTGCAAAACGGATAGACATTTAGATACTCTCAAAAAGAGACTCTAGATAAATAAAAAAGATAAAATTTTAAAAAATCAATTGGAGGTATCAGATACATAAATATATACTTGATAGATAAATAACTCTCAATCCGACTTATAAAATAATATTATATATCCTTGAACGCGTCAACTCTCGGATTTTCAGCCGCAGCTCTACGCACTATGCAGAATACAAATAATTTAAAGATTATAATATACTCTGAACAGCAAATATGAACACAACGAAGACGTCGTAATAACACTCAATAGGTCTCGTATTTAGAATAACATAGACAATACTCTCGAACATTTTAATTGTAAAAAATGTTTGGGAAAGGCGCTTATGAAGAAGGTACGTTATAGTTGGACCATTAATAATTTATATCCGTATAAATAAAGTTTTTTCTCCGACGATCAAATAAAAATTTTGAAGTTTCGTTTCTTTGTCAAATATGTAAAATACATTGAAAAATGCATAATCTCGTAACAGCGAAAGTCTTTACTTCGTCTAACGACCGTAGCGAAAGCCTACTGTTGTAATAGCAACAGATCTTGTGCAAAATTGCAAACAAGAAGATAAAATATCTCCCCAAATATATATAACAAAACAACAAAATGTTTATAATATTAATGGAAGTGGCGTAAAACATGTTCTCAATTTTCATGCGCGATTTCTCCGTTATTTTAAAATAGTGTCTCGGCCGATAAAAGTTCACCGGAGATATAAATACCCTCTAAAAATGTTAAAAAACGTTCCTTTCGGTATTTCAGTCTCTATTATCTTCAAAAATATTACCTATGTATATAGATTTCAACTAGCTGACGTGACCACATGATACGTTTAATATTCCGGCAATGATAGAAATTACTTGTGTGTCTTTTCGTATTCATAAAAATATTAAGGAGCAGTAAGTATCTACAATTTAGAAGCTCTACTTAAATTATGCAGTTATACTGAATATCTTTTGGGGATTT
This sequence comes from Mycetomoellerius zeteki, assembly GCF_001594055.1. NCBI lineage: Eukaryota > Metazoa > Arthropoda > Insecta > Hymenoptera > Formicidae > Mycetomoellerius > Mycetomoellerius zeteki. The sequence goes on from NW_017257086.1 coordinate 404,192, forward strand.
GACTTGATCGCCATTTAGATAAACGTGTGTGTATGGTTATTTCTTAGACGATCATTACATGACTTTTTAATATCCATAATTTTTATCTTGATTTTTCAGAAATTTGTAACCGAAAAACAAAATGACGCAGAAAGACAATCAAATATCTTTTTTAACGAGAAAATTGGGAAGTTCTGCGATTATAATTCTATGGTGCAGTATTCAATCAAACACGCAAGCTAGAATTCGTACGAGACAATTTCCTATTCTAGCGCATGCTCTATGTCCTTGACTAGCACACTCTCTCCTTCTATTTTTTCGGTTATCCTGTCGTTCCTTTTTACCCGGCCTTAACATGTTACAGTTCTGATTCTCACGTTTATACGCGATCCTAGGTGCATTGGACAACCTAGACGGATGGACCGCTGCACTGCTCCGAATCTGTAAATTTTTAAAGGAAAGCTTTCTATAAGTTTTATTATCTTCTACGATCAATATTATTATTAAATGCGAAATCAATCGGACATAAAATAAAGTACGAAATACAACAACAGGCACATAAAATGAATCAAACTAAATAATAAAATTTACTTTACGTAATTGATTGATATCTTTACATAATAGCTTTAGACAGATAAAATAATGAAGAAATTCTCGCTTGATTAGAATATGCGTGCTTACGCTCTCGTTTTTCGGATCCTCGGGATGTCTGAGTATTTTAGAAACGATATGGACGCATTCCTCATTAGTCAGGATACCGCTCGCCATAGGACCGCTGACGAATTCTCGATCGTTCATAAGAAGATACCGCACGCTGAAGCAGACGTCATCCGAGAGCACGACTCTCTTGTTGCCTGGCAAGGGTTCGACGCCTTGTCTTCTACACTCGGCTGCAGCCCATCTATCTAACGCGTTGAAGAGGATAGACTCGCTAGTGATATTTAGAGTGTCGCGACATGCTAACTGGGCGACTTCCTGGGCACTGAGTTCTTCAAAGTATTCCTGATGCAGTACCTTTACCGGATTCGAATCGATTACAGTCAAGCACTTGAGCAGAAGATCGGTGCATAAAGCAGCTGCAATGTGAACGAATATGAATCAATTTCTCCATACTGTCCAAATACTCTAGTACCAATCATTCCATTTTTATTCATCTACAGCCGCGAAACTATTTCCAAAAAGATCAATGGCGCACCTATTATACTGGCATCGTCTCCGGGCGATGATGGTGTCGATGGCGAATTTGACGATCTGTCAAAACCGGTATCACCTTCCCGCAGCTCGTTCGCGTAAAGTCCAAGACCCTGATAAATTTTGAGCACGGTCGATGGTGTGAGATGCTTCTCAAGATACACTACGGCGAGTCGCGCGAGTCCAGGACAAAGGTACTGATGAGCTGCATCGAGCGTGGTCCTGGCCGTTGATACTGATATAAAATTGATGGGCTCGTCATGAAGATATCTATGCAACAAAATGAACTAATAGAAACAAAATATGAAGTTTAAAAGGAGAATTATTCTCTATGATTCTAACTGCGATGATGCAATGATTCTCAGCATTACTATATATTTATATTTTCTTTTTTTACGTCTAATTTTATTTTTAAACGTCCATATTCGATAAAAACGTATTTTAAAAACGTACAAATATATAGGTACAAATTTAGGTCTGATGAAAAAATTTCGCCGAAATTATTCCAACATTTCAGCGAAATTGCTGAAAATTTGCTGAAACTTCATTAAAAGTGAATTTTTCAGCTAACATACTGAAAAATCACTGAAATCCAACCGAAATTTCTTTGAAATTTTCTGAAATTTCTCTGAAATTCTTGCTGAAATTTTGTCGAAAATGAATTTTTCAGCTAAAAATCGCTGAAATTAAAAACTGAAATTTTTTTTAAATGCTGAAATTTTGTTGGAAAGTTTGTTCCAAAACGTGGAATAATTTCAGCAATATTTTTCCACCAGAGAATTATTCATAAAATTGTGGATTCATAATTTTTTTTGTTTTAAAGCTGCTCATTTTATACGTTGTTTTTTTGTTGTGCGTTTGAATGACAATGAGATATGATGGACAGTATATCGGAGCTTGTACTTAAGACAAATATAAGAATCAATTATTCTTATATATCTCAAATATAAGAATCGACTGTGAATACCGGCCTTGGTTTCTGACAACTGTTTTGGTAAATATGAGAAAGATACAAAGTAAATGGAAAGAAAAAAGTGTGATAATAGCTGTTAAGAAAGTAAGAAATAAGGAAATGACAATAAGAAAGACAAATAAGAGATATTCTATTCCGAAAGGTACATTAGGAGATAAATTAAAAGCTATTGAACCAAAACAGGAGATAACATTAAAACTATACATAAACAATAATGAAAACTATTTAAAAAAATGTTTTTTCTTTAATTTTTTATTCGATAACAATACCAATTTATAAAAATAAGAAAATATAGTGACACTTAAAAATTTAGGCTATTTTTATTTTTATAAAAATACAATTAAAGATATTTTGGTATAAGAATAATGTTTCATATTGTGTATATACAGGGTATCCGAAATTTAAATGTCAAAACTTCGGGAGCATGTAGAGTACTGTAGACAATCGATAAACTAAGAAAAAAAGTCCTGTAGAGATATGCTCGTTATGTATATTTAATTTTCATTATCCAAGAAAATGAAATTTCGAAAAAATTTAAGGCGTTCGATACCATCTGACCTTTTCTCTTATGGATTTTTTTATTTTTTGACTTTTTAAGAAAGATAATGTAAAAATTAATTCCTTATAATTATTTTCATTTCTTCTTATTATTATTGTTTTTATACATACGAACAGAAAATATACAAGAGAAAAAAACATGATGTGGATATATTTTATACACAGGATGTCATTAACCGATTAAATCATCCATTGTGAGCAGAAAGAGTGACCCGAACTGAGTCGAAAAGTCTTCTACCATTTCACAATTTTCGCAATAGTTAACAAGATATTAATTACTAAAAATGGTCGAATATTGGCCTTCAATAATTTTTTTTTCAAATACTATCAATTTTACAAAAAAAAACTATAAGAGACAAAAATTGTTTATTTTCTTCTCATAGAATTCTGTAAGAATTTTTTCAATACCCTGTATATGGATATAAATTATATGTACATACATATATACGTAATTTATATATCTTTATATAACTATATTTATATAAATTCTTATATAAAAAATTTTATTTGATATATATTTGATATATTTTCGGTTTCCATATTTTTTAGAAAGATTATTTTCTTTGAATAAGAAGAAAATCATACTTTTGCAGAGTTAATACTTACTTGAGAAAGTGATCAAATGCTCGCTTGTCAATATGTTGCAATCGCAATGACGGCGGCGAATCTGTCAATGGAGGAGCGAGCGGACCAGTAAGCATTGCCCGAAACCATTCTGACCTTCTGGCCAATCGTTCCCTCTCGACACAATATATCCACGAATCGCCGGGTAATCCAGCCTACATAATTTGTTACAAATATTATTACAGCGTATTTGTATGTGCAAATGATAGTATGTAATTCCAAATAGATTTCATCTTAGCAAGTACTAAAGTTCGATTATTAGTAGTACTAACATTTTTTTTTGTAAAAAAAATAATCCTATATTTTTATATCTTTTTAAGTAAAAAAAAAAGATAATTAAACAATTTCAAAAATATATAATAATAGAAGAGAGAAGAATCCTTATTTCTTTCAGTATTTACAAATCAAGAAGGGGGTTCACTCTTTTCTTTATCCTCACACATCCATCCATTTTTGTACTGTCTATTTTTAAATCTAATCCCTATAATGTACCAATCTCGGCGTGTATACAATACTTTCTCGTTATTCCTATCTTATCTATTTCCAATATACTCTACTTATCTCTACCCTCCTTTTTATTCTAGATATTCTTTCCTTATAATTTTAATCCTCTTCCTTCTATTTTTATCAACTTTCTAACTTTTATTGATATCTATATCTCGCAGCTAAATTCCTATTTGTTGTCTTTGCGCAATTTTCAATTTTCATTTAATCTTTTTTCTTTACTCTCTGTCTTCCTTGATATACGGTAAATTGAAAAATTTCCGACCTGATCAAGAAAGAGCAAGATTCCGTCAAATTTCAATGTCCAATAGATAACATTGAAAGAAACACAAAGAGTTAAGTTTGATGTCATTTTAGCGATTAGTTTATTTTTGATAGCTTTTTAAACTATTTTAAAGTGACAGTGAAGAAATCGAGAAAGAAATTGGAATATCGCGCTATGATAAAATTCTTTCATTTGAAAGGGAAAACTACGGAAATTAAAGCTGAATTAGATTCAGTGTATGGAGATGCTGCTTCTTCATTTACGACTGTGAAAATTTGCTGAATTAAAACGTGGCAAAACGAGCATTTTTGATGAGGATCATTGACCAAAGGACGATCAAAGACCGCAATAACCGATAAAATGATCGATTGTCACTAAATCGTGGCGGACGATCGTCGTTAACTTTGAGACAGATAGTGAAGATTGTTGGTATTATTTCATACGAACGGGCGCACAACATTTTAATGAGGGATTAGATTTGAGAAAGCTGAACGCACTGAGTGCCGCATTTACTCACTATTGATCAGCAGTTGCGGATTTGTGATGGCGAAATGGTACGAACTGAAGTATGAATTAATTATACATCCATCGTTTTACTTTCTTGGATTATGTTGAGAAATAGATTTCATTTAGCTAAAAAAAATGTTTCTTAGTCAGGTCGGAAACTTTTCAATCTACTCTACTTGTACTACTTTTTAGATCTCTTGTTTTGATCCTCTAACTTCTTTCTATAATTAGCACCATCCAAATACGACATCGTCATCTAATCAAGTTCCAAATACATACATAGTAATAAAAGTATACAGGGTGTTTCTTAAAAACCGCCCACTAAGCACATAGCGCTATTCCTGATAAAAAATTGAGTCGATAAGTATTAGAAAATTTTTTTCTACAGTGCGAAATAAATTCAGTTATTATCGAGTAAAGATAATCCAATCGACGCCGTGCTTTAAACGGACGCACATCCGTGAGCCGCGTGCCTAGTAGTATGCGTGAAGTCAGCAGCCTAAGCGCTGGGCTTTTTAAGAAACACCCTGTATAAGTATATTTTTTACTTGTATCACAGAATTCATTTTATTTACGAACACTTAAATATCTAATTAATCGTTATATAAATAAAAACATCTCGTATGAAATTTATACTGAAAATTATATTTAACTCTATAAAAAAATTGGTATTTATCTTTAGAATATACCTCAAGCATCACGGTATTTTGACCCTCTGTGACTTGTAAACCACTCTCAGGTGCCATAAGGGGGATTCGAGACATATCTGCGAAATCCTTGTGTGAAGTCTTTGTAGTCAACGGTGAAATCAAGATTCTGGAATAAATTTTACACTGCAGTCCTTGAGATTTTTCGCGCCAACTCTTAGTCAGGATGCGAGAGAATTGTGAGTTGCCCCCTATATACAATAAATAAAACTGTATTTAGGCATTAAGTCGTGCATAAAGAAAAAAAATGTAGTTATTTAAAGTTCTTCATAAGACAGAACTACTGCGAGTAAAACATAATGCGAGTATTACTTTTACCTTATTAACACGTGGCATATCCCAGTGAGAAATGACAATGGAATCGATGTCGAATCGACGTCAATTTGATGTCGATTCGACATCGATTCCATTGTCATTTCTCACTGGGATTGCCATGAGTGTATAAAGTTGACACCTTTACGTTTTGAAATCGTAATTCTGTTAAAAGTTTTGGAGATTATATTTATTATACATATATATATATAGAACAAAAAGAAAAGTTCTTGATAATTTTTAAAGAGTTTTACAAAGTTTTAAAGAGTTTAAAGAATTATCTACATAATAAGCGTGGACTTTGTAAAGTGGAATGTTAACTTTATACTCAACATTAGCACTGAATAGTTTTGAATACTTTATTTGATGTTGTTTGACGAGTACTAGAGTATCTAATATTTATAATTTTTTTATATTTTGAAAAAAATAAAAAAGTTTATAAATATTAGAAACTCTAGTATACTCGTCAAAAGACATCAAATAAACTATCGATGTTAATATTGGATGTAAAGTTAGCACTCCTATTTTTTAAAGTCTACTTTTGTTATAATGAACAGAAATGTTTTTAAAAACTATATTAAAAAACCTCCTCTTTTGTTTCAAATAATTCAGAACGCTAACAGAACTATGATTTTGAAGCATAGGGATGCCACTTTACCTATTGCCATGCTGCATTTTTCAGAAATCTATTCTTTATCAGTAATCGCGAACAGTGAATCACTTTACATTTTTTATGGAAATGTTTTATTTTCAATGGCACTGTCCGTGATTCACGGAAACATATCTCAAGCCAGCTCCGTTGGATTCGATTTTTTGTGCGTTTTATCAATCATTACCGTTTACTTTACATCGACTGCCGTGCCAATGTTACGAGACACACAGTATCTAATTCACACATGGGTTTGGCAGTATTTGCAGAAGATAGGACTTTACTTCAATTAGTTACTGATTTTTTAGTGTAGATAGTGTATATAATCGTTTTTTAGTTTTATGCAGGGAATGGAAGAGTTACTAGGGCGTCACTTTTTATAATACCAATTTGATAATGGACGTTGCAATTTTTTATGACTATAATGAGAACTAACTAAACTAAAAATTTATATGTTAAATTCAATTAAACGTTTGGATCCCCCGATTAGAGTCCTCCTCAATAATTAAGTTAACAATTTCAACATTAGTTGAATTCTAATGTGTTAAATAGGTTGATGATAGTGTATAAATTAAAACGTTTACTCGTAAGGATTGGTCATAATAATTTGGAACAATGTAGAACGTTAAACATGAAATCACATCAACAGTTTAAATGATATCCATTAAATTACCAAAGATTTATCAAAGCGATAACACAATAAATTAAAATTTATAAAACTAAAATAGGAAACTTCACGTACAATTAAAGTACTTACATGTAAATCGTAGGTGGACATACCTTGTGATGTTACTAGTACGCTTGTCATAGATCAAATGAGGAATATATGTCGAACAATAATACGAGAGGACACTAAATAGACGCTAATGAAGAGGGGGAAGCATCAAGTCTTGAAAATAAAAGAAGTATGTAGGGGATCTAAAAGTTTCATTTTTTACATTTAAACTATTTTTCTATTTGTGTATAAAAATCATTTCTGATATCAGTCGTTTGTTTAAAAAGTTTTTTTTTTTCATTATAAGCTTTCTTTTTTCAATCTTATGTTTGACGCTCATATTTTTCAGTTTCTATGAAGAAAAATACATAAGGAAATATAGAAATAAAACGATCCCTGAGCGATAACAAAACCCTCGAAAATTTAAATAGTTTTAAAATTAACTTTGAATGAGATAATTTCGTAAACATGATTTTTTATATAAATGACGATTAATTTTTCTGATATACTTACATATCGGCGCATTCATACATTGTACCAATGAGAAACTAACGAATAAAGTTTATCAGATCAAAAATACAAACATAAGATTTACTAACGATCGTATATACTAATGCCCTGTCACAACGTGAAAGATGCACGGTATACTAATGACATCGATACCAGTATGAGTGACGATCACTATTAACACGAGCGAGATGCCGCTCTATTGACAAAACAGTGAAGAACGTTTGATAGCAATTCGTATACGCAACTAGTTGTAACTCTAAACTTGACAAAGGCTGTATAACAGATGCATTTCTGTTTAATGTTATCTGAATTAAGAAATATACATTATGTGAATGTATGAAATATGCACAAGTAACAAAATTGATTGCTTATTTCGCAAATTTTAATTTTATAAATCTCATTATCGCGCAGGAACTGCTTTTCTTTTTGTTCTTTAAAAGAAGCAAAATTAAATAAAGTGTTACTACCATATGTGATAATTCACTGATTGACTACGGTTGAATTCATTTCGATGATACTCTCCACTTTTTATTTTTCAAATAAATAACTTTTTGCAAACTATTATGACTTTCCCAGAAATAATAACAACGATAGTTTATATATTAACTATCCTCCGCATCGCTTCAATCAGGGAAACAATTCATCGAAACGTAACGTTGCCGAAAAAAAATACTTTATTTATTTATCGCGAGCGGAAGAGGCTTGGCGAGAAACTCGGAGAACAACCCTTTCGGAGCGAAAAGTCCCACTATACTGACAAATCAATCGGTCTCCTGCTTCCATCATAAATGACTCATTGTCAGATCTTCTCAGAGGAAACGGTTAATGTAAATGCGTATACTAGTATTTCATCGGCTGCACCTACGATTGTTTATAAACATTGACCGAGCGAGAGGGACCACTTTAAAAACGACAGGAATGCTCGGCTCCGCAAAGTAAAGAGGGGCCTTATCAATACTTCGAAGCTACGGGTTGCATTGCAGGAATTGGAGGACGGGACCGAAGTTTGTTTATTCGTTCCGAAACTCGTATCCAGTGTCGAGAAAAATGTAGCATTAATAGGGACATCGGTCGAGATCGTACAAAGTCTTCTTGGTAATAAGGTTGACGAACGAATCGACCATCTTTTTCGAATAATAGCTTGCTTCTTGAAGATTGTTTATTTCAGAATATTCGCTGTTGTTGAACTTTATTACTAAAATAATTTTTTCAACTTGATCGAAACCACAGGAACAATCCTTTCTTCTTTTTCGAAATTAACATCGACAAAATCAATGCCAATGCCAATGCCATTTATATAGTACATATATGCGACAACGCATACGATCGATTACGAGAACAAGTGCGCTCTTTTACACTCTATTTCGCACTCGTAAATTTCCGGTTAGGACGATTCCGTTGTCACAAGGAACGCGGATATGCGCACTCTCGATTGTTCAGGGAATTGAAAGGTGTTAATAGTCGAGACGTCGTGGAACGAATGAATAATTGCTATGTGTTAAACGTTTTGCGATCGAGTGATCTCTCAACGATACAGGAAGACACTAATGATATTCAGGACGGTCGTGAATGAATCCGTTTGAAGAATCGAAATCGCAAGGTCGCGTTGCAGTCTCGCGATGAAAAAATATGAGATAGGTATACAGTATACACTCATAGAAAAGATTTCCGAATCCAATGCTATAATTCTTCGATCTATCATAAAATAGGATCGATATAAGAATAATCATATTTATTTGTTGAAAGAGAAATGTTTTATTCTTAAACGAAAAATTCTTAAATCTAGAATAAAATGTGGTCAAGCACATCACAATTCCGCGCCAAATTACTATGGCGCCTGCAGCATCATGTGTTATAACATCGGATAAAGATTTATTCTAAACGTAAGAATGTACATATATAAACTTAAATTTACTTAAATAACAAATTTCAACCTATCAGAAATCCTGTTCTATATACAGCTGATATATAGGTTTTCAATTGTATCTTGAAAATGTAGATTTCACTAATGTTAAATTTTATTAACTAATATTATTGAACGAATATCGCTCGCGGCAGGACACGAGCGAGATAACACAATGGAAGATATATTTATGTCACGAATTTTGAAGAGAAGAAAAGATGAAACGTCAAGTATCATACTAGAAATATGCGAACGAACGCGTGAGTCATTGTGTTCCAGCAGAATGTTGCTATCGCGAATTAGTGCAAGTATCCCAAACTACATCAATAAAGATTCACATTTCGCACAGATCACACATCATACATTTACACGTGACACATTTCGCAGTATGATACATATTTAACGTGACACTAATTTATAACAAAATAGGGCATCAGGCGTACCCTATTATTAAGCATCGCTCCGCTATGAGAATTTCAATGAACACGTGTGTTTATAGCTGAGGAGTGGCTCATTGTGAAACGGTCATCACGAGTATTCGTAAACATTATTGATTGTGCGTATTAACTATACTAAATGTTATGCCGCTTATAAGGAAAAATCGTATGAATATTGTTTGATCTTAAAGTTATTAAAGACAAAAGAATTATTAAAACGGAGTGACTTATTAACAAATGATGATTATCTCTCTTGTCACTTAGGGCCATGACTGATAACGCTGAAAATCTATAGTTTACTATAGATTTCCAGTATTGGCAATTAATTTTATAACGCAGCTAATATATCATTTCTTAAATTATTGCTGTAAAAGTGACGTAACATAATCGATCGACTGATGATGAAGATATATTTGTACCGATTTTACAATTTCAGAATATGATTTACATTGTGTGATGGAGATAATATTTTTTTAATGATGGAAGATGTGATAAATATTACGTTTTATATTGTGTGCTATTAAAAATTTATTTGATATTGTGTATTATAATAAGAAATGAAATTAAATATAATTTAAAAATATCCTTCATAAAATTTTAAAGTGGCATATTCACTAATACTATAATATAATATAATATAATTAATTTCACAAGCGCGCGGAATATTACGGTGTATGTACGCATTTTATGATATGATATTTACACGATCGAGTCCTCACTATATAAACCTAATATAAACATTCTTGCAAGTATATACCATACATGGATGAAGCACAATTATATCAACAGCGACCTTGTAATGACTAATACATGTCGATGAATATTCATTTTTACAGAATTCAGCGAAATTTTGTTTTGCAAGGGAGATATGTGCAGCAGAATAATTTAAAAGAAACTCATTTTTATTGGAAAAGAAGAGAAGAAAAGAGAATAACATTAAATTCTAGGAAAATGAATAAAACATAATTATATGTAATCATGAAGTTATATGTGCACGGGGGACTTTCGTATCGCTCTCTACAAAATATATTCGGCAAAAGTTTGTTTTTTTTGCAACATGCGGCCGCGGGACAGCGGGTACAATTTAATTTAGCATAACTGCAGCGACATAGGATTAATGCGAACTGACGGCTATGCGAGTAACGATAATTAACTTGAACGAGTACCCGCTCGGCCTTTTAATCCAATTAAAATTAATGCTTTTATTGCAGGAACGCGCGCCCGTATTTCAGCAAGACAAGATGTATTGGCACAATGGATAAAGAGGGTCGAAAATTTTACAGATTTTTTTTAGGTCCACCATCATGCTATATCAATGTCATTTCATCTGTTAAAATTTCAAAACAACAATAAAATGATAATTATTTAAAATAACAATATATATATAAATATATATATATATATATATATAACAAGAGAATTACGTTAACACGTTTAAGAGATTGAAATACATATTTTGAGCTTAATAAAAAAAAACGATAATTTTTAATTATTAATTCCTTCTTGACTTGTAATGTTGCGCGAATTTGTGCCAAAGAATTATGAAGTGAGTCATGAAGCACTGAATCTATTGGCCTCCTCCTCGCGTAGAGTTTCCTTTCTTAAAAATATTTGTAGCAAAATGTTATATATATCTATATTTTTAATATTCCTGAAATGCTTAATCACAATCTTGATATTCCAAAAATATTTTTTTATTTAAGGAGCTCGTAGATATAAAAAACATAGATTTCATTGTATTAGTCTTCTTTGAGTTATTATAATTTAAAATAAAATGTTTTATGAATTATACATTTAAATAACATTTTTTCACGATATGTAATAGCGCTTAAATAATAATTTAATATTTTATCTTTTCATATTTGATCTTAAAAAAAATTTTGCTTGCTGCGCGCTAGTGACCTCCCCGTAACAAATTTTTGGATCCGCCAACGATGAATAACTAACAAAAAGAAATTATATTCCAACGATAATATAGGCTGTTTACCACAACTATCTAGCGATCATCGGGGTTCGCTAATTGATGCAATCGAAGAGAAGATGCGAAAATCTCCCCTTGGTTCGAGTTCGCCCGCATATATAACCGTTTTTCAAATGTAAAGCCAAATTGCCGTCTTTAGAAGTGCTTGCTACTATCAATTATGTATAAATCGATACTATAATCTATGTCGATTAAATATTTTTCAGTTCGGTTAAGGAGCGTTATAACCCATACAGCACAGAATTTGCAGTAATATCGTTGCAATAACGCTGCAATATTGCTGCAACATGCAATATTGCTGCAATGTTGCTGCAACTTTTGTGCTGTAGGGGAAATTTTTAGTTTTGAACCCTTTTTAGCTCTCTTTATATATTATATGTTACACGGAAAGAACGATTTTTGAGTATAAATTATCGCATATAAATCGTTGCGAAAAAAGAAATGCGACTTTAGACGCGTACGTCTAAAGTATAAGTTCGATTACAACTTTTTACGAAATCAATCCCAGGAAGATTTATGTAGAAAACTTAAGCATGATGTGAGCAATATTGCAAAAATCATTTAAATATTTATAGACAAAACAATTTGAAAAACTTCTATTTTTTAAAAATGAAGGTTTGTAGATAAAAATATGAATATATTCTTTATATCCTAAAATTAGATCCTAAATTGTTTTACTACTTAATAATTATTTACAAACAATATTATTTTAAAATTATCTAGATGAAACGACTTTTATAACTTTACCTTTTATCTAAATAAATTAAAATAAAATCATCTTCATCTTATCCAATTTTAAGTGTGATTATTATCTTCTGTATATGTTATCTTCTATAGCTAGAGGGAGAGTAATTATATATAGATAATTTTTAATTATCTAAGCATAACACTGTCGAAGATAAGACTTTTCATATAAATTAGACACGTGGCATCGTATAAGGCTTTAAATCCATTCTACAATTGCGTAAGCGTAGTTGTAAGGGTTGTAGTTGTAAGAATTAACCAATCACAGTCAAATATAAGGAAAATATTCGATTATGACTGGTAAATTTTACAATTAAAACCACTGACAACTACGCAATTGTAGAATAGGTTTTATAACGCAGGTACACCAAACTGCGACAGCGAATGTTCGACGAATATTTAACAAGATGACGGAACGTCGCTTAACATGGCCAACATGAGATTTCCATATTGCATCTCTCTCTCTCTCTCTCTCTCTCTCTCTCTCTCTCTCTCTCTCTCTCTCGCACTGCAGTCTCCACATTATGAGAAAACAGCCGAGCCGCGCAAGGTTCTCCACGCGTGCAATTAGAGGAGCGCCGTAAAGCCGGCGTTTACGAGCGGTATTCCGCCGTGCGTATGCAAACGTCTATTAATAATTCGATCTTGTCGTTGTGCGCTATGCGCAAGCATGATCGATCGGTCGCATCCCGAGGGCGACGGCGGCGGGAACTACGAGGACGGTCTGGCAATATCGAAGAAAACGACAATGCAGAAATGTGCGAATTGAATCGCCACACGTGGCACCGCGCGCGACGCAGCTGCGTGTGCGATGTGCCCTCACAACGGCGAATGTGCGAAAAAATATCGCGTCAATGGTGGAGTCAGCGTCGCGTCGTATCACGGAATCCTTGACGCGGTCGCGGATGCGATGTAAACGCTGGTAAATTCGGAGAATACCTACTGTCAAAAATACCGCGTTGATATTTACAAATAGAACATCTCGAGGTTTTTAGCGAGCATTCTCTCCGTTCGAATCTCCGCGATCGCGATGGGATTTCACTCGATGGATGACGAAGAAGCGCGATGCGGCGATGGAGACATCGAGTGCCAAAAAAAAATGCTCGCGACGAATTGAATTGAAACTCATCATTTTGAACATTTAAGGAAAAAAAGAAAAAAAATGTTAAGTATTTACTAAATTAAGAAAGAGAGATGCATACAAGAAGTCGGCATATAATTTTTGGAATCTTTACGACTTAGCGGAACATTATACATTCAAGAGACTATACGTAAATATTAATAATTCTTCAAAATTTTTACATTGACGATGATCTTAAACAAGAATATGAATCATAAAAAAGGGATGTTTATAATTTCAAGGTCGAAATCCTTTCAACTGTTGTATTTATTATCCTTTAACTGTATTTCCTGGTTTGTGATGCGATTTTAATTATAGCTATACATATATATATACATACAGCTATTATAGCTTTTTTATTTTCACGCTGATAATAGTTATTAAAAAGTAAAATTTATTTGTCATATGAACTGATTTCGTCGAATAATTATTCTAGACATTAATTCCTAATAAAATATATTAGTATTAAGCGCTAATTAGTAAATTGGCATCATTTGTATCCCCGTTAAATTTATCAATAGAATCTGCTGACATCATCCATCCGACAACGGATTGAACAAAAACCAAGTGGAGTAAAACCTTTCGTTTAAATGCAAAGCGGCAGATTTCTTTTAATTTCTACTACTAATTCATATTCTAGGTATTATATTTCTGCTGGCAGTTCTATCAACAAATTTGTCACAGAAACTTTCAAGAATTTTTACTTTCGATTTGATTATCCGGGAACTTGCTTTTACCTGACATGCGACCTCTTCGTTTTCGCGTAGGCTACATTATCGATCAACAAACCGGTGTCACGATTGCCGTCGCTTTGTTTCTTCGGGCACTTCTCACGGAGGACGAACGCGCGTAACTTCTCCATTGGTTTGCACTATACGTAACCGATTTCCGGAAATTGGCGAACGCACGATCGAGTCAGTTCGTCTCGACCGATCTTAACACTGTGTGATCTAGCTCGCGTCTCGGCGAGAAACACTCTCCCTCTCTACCTCGAGAGAAATATAATAGTTCAAGCGGGAAACAACGCCGGCAAACGGCTATCAAGTGAAACGGTTGCGAGTCAAGTCACCGTGCTTTTGTCGTTTCAAAGTGATGCGATCGTTGAATATATCCGGTATATCTGCGAAATAAATGAAACCACGTGATTCATCATTCCACCGGCGAGTTCCTACTTCAGCCTCGATCTTTTCCTGTCCCGACATCCCCCTGCACGGCGCGCGACGGGAAGAAAACTACCTTCTAGTTTGACCTAGAAAAATATGCAGCGATCCTCAAGTAACTCTATTGACGTTTTTTCCCCTATTTATCGTTTGAAGGCGGACAGGAAGTATGATGACGGATGCGTTGAACAGTGAGAGGAAGAGAGACAGGTAGAGAAAGGAAAAGAAGGAGAGAGAAAAGAGGTGAGTGGAAGTGAAACAGTGAGAAAAGATGGAAGATGGAAGAAAACCGAAGTCGGGGCAAGATACGCTTCCGCGATACCGGAAAATTGTCACGCAAATTTTTCCGTAGTGACTAATTCGAGGTAATCGTGCGCATCACACATCACTGACCGATTTAATTGCCGCTACAGTGATTTATATTATATCGGTATAATATAGTAGTAACCGTAGTATATACGTATATAGCGTGAATTTCTTAGTTGTTACTTGCGCTATTTGCTTCATCTGTCGTATTAAGTTACGAGTTTGCAATAAGCATTTTATATCTCAAAAATATGTAATTAAGGCATGACTTTTTATAAATTATAAAAAAATGTAATTTCATTTCATCAAGTAAAGTCATAGTCTGTCAAATATTAAAAGATCAAATTTAAACTAATACCTTGAATTAAATAATATTTAAAAATTTAGAATATTAATAAAATTTTTGTAGAAACATTATTAGGCATTCTAATTTCGATCGTATTTGGCGTTCTCATACTTATTCGATTTATTCAGCGGTCTTGTTTAACTTATTACTGTTTAAATAACATTTTGTTATTTTTAACTTGCAAGTGTATCAAAATATATTATTTTAATATAAAATATATGTTTAAAAAACAATCACGTCTAATCAATTTATTTTTGTAGTTGAATTACTTAATTTCGAAGTGTACATATATTCATATTAATGTATGTACTATAGTAAATATTAAATTAAATTTGAATCAAATTTAATACATTTCTTAAGTTAAACATTTCTTAAGTACAATATGGAATTAAACAGGAATAACAGTGGCGACCTAAGAAAGTGACGATAGGAATAATTAAAAATAATTTAAATTTGTGATACCCATAATTAGATATTATTAATTTAGAAGTGTATTCAGTTTTACAGTTTTGCATCCAAAGTAGAATCGTAATTGTTGGTCTTATAAACGGTTAAAGCTTCGATCTAAATCTTCGATGCGGATCTGCACACGTGTTTTCAGAGAAGTTTCGTCAATTTCATTCAAACACCAATGCCGATTGAAGCATGTCGTAACTTTTTTGCGATATTTCTGCTCATAGACCGCATCACGTGTCGTTTTAATACCGCCAGAGTCCGTGACTCACGTGCTGCTAGGAAGCGCTTGAATACTTAAGAACCGAATACGATCGCACGATAAAAAGTAGAGTAAGGCCGTGCGTGAACGTTAATTTACAAAGGAAGAGCAACTTTTCCCCGGCGTTTCCTGCTAATGCCCGCGTTCGATAACCGATGAAAATTATCGCGGCGCTTTATCTGCGACGATAATTTCGCGAGGTCACGAATAATTACTGTTGCGCATCGAAAGACGACGGCAGCCGTCGTTGTCGCTATAATTGTAGAATAAACATGCGAAAAGACATGCACGCGCGCTCGACCGTGCGGCGCAACTTCTAGCATGAAACAATTACAAACTATGCGTTAACATATTTATTCTAACATGAAATAATTGCAAATGTCTTAACATTATTGTCTACGGTTCGCATCATTTTGTAACATTATTTCTATCATGCCTGCTCTTCGATGATAATAAAAAATGATAGAACTCTGCACGCAGCATCGACAAATGCGCTTTTATCTGACTCTTAAAACAACATCCAATTGTCCATCGATAAAACAACATTAAATTTATCAGTAAATAGATAAAGTCATTAAGACTACATTACTCCCGTGATTTTTTTAGCATATAATTACTCATGTGGACTGTTTCTATCTAATACCTCAACATTCAATCTCAATTTTTATTGCTGCAATTGATGATTTACAATTAATAAAGATTGATAATATTTTATACATTCTTTACATAAAGATGAAAAAAATGTTTTAAATTATGAAACACTTTGCATTAAATATAATAATGTATACAAATGGCATTCATATATAATTTAACAAATTTATAAGGCGAGGTACCTTGGACACCCCATAATAATGAAGGGTTAAAGAATTATCCGTTTGGGGAATTTCCAGGAGTTTCATTGGAATTGCAAACGTGATCTCGTATGTCTCATCTAATTGTGTCTCATGTAAGTAACAATCGTTAACGTAACATTTTGACATCGCACTCTGCAGCTGCGAAGTTGCGGGATACAGCCAGCAAGTTTATAACAATAGCATCGCGCTGTTATGCAGAGAGGTGTCATCCATCAGTCTCGCGATATTTACACGTCATACGACAGATCGAACAAAAGTCGTTCTTATGATGAATCGGTCAAGTATTAACTGGGATTTTATTATTTATCGTATGTGGATGGATCAAATTACCTAGGCGGTTCGTATGTCCCTCTCAAGCACGCAATGCCCGGTGCATAAACTTATTACTCACGCGCGCACGTGTCCACGGAATACGTTAGCCGAACATTTCTATTAATATTACATGGCAACGTACTCGCGAATTAAATCGGCACGTTAAGCACGACTGGATTGATATCCGCGTTATCCTCGCTCGATATTAAGTAAGATTTAAGTTAACCATTGCGGTCACAGTCAATATTCACATAACGGCGATGTGTCGAAGATATTAAAAAAAAAAGAGAAAGAACAGGAATCATATTGTTTCGACCAATTCATCGATTTACGTTTTAATTCAATTAGTAAGTTTATCATTATTTGTAAAAATTAAGTTTATCCGTTGTAAATATATGTACTATCGGCCATTAAAATTGCAACAATAGAAAAAAGGCGTCGTATTGAATCAAAATTTGGATATAGGATTTATTAGATTATAAAAAAATAGGTAAAATACAAAAATAAGCTACACTTTTAATAAAAATACCAATTAAGCTGTAACTTCCAAACCCTATATACTCTGCATCATTAATAATCTGTCATAATATCATGCACTTTGATATCTCTCCGGTAAACACTAACAGTAGCATTTCATCAATATTGTAATTTTCACTCAACATTGTTAATATACTTATTATAACATTTGTTGTACGTAATATAAAGTTATATTATTGAATATGAAATAATAACATTGATACAATATTACTGTTAGTAGGTGTTTACTCAGTTATGTCTTTCTTGAAGTTGCAATTTTAATAGCCAGCAGGGTATATTGCAATCTATTATATTGAAACAACGAAATATTTCAATTAAATTAGAAATTGTGACAAGCGATGCACTTGTCCCCGGGACTTTTTGTAAAACATTATATGTCGTGACACGCTGCAATAGGTATTGTCGACAACAATCGCGTGACGTGCGCGATTGATGTATGCAAGACAAGAATTCACGAGATGCATTATGGATCGCTTCTCGGAAAGATTTACGTTCGTTATCGTCGAAGATTCATTCATCCGTGCGGGCGTTACAACGGTAACAAGTGCGACGAGGAGAGAACTTTGCGCTCTACGTCAGGCGCGTTAACAATCAAAAGACACGGTCGAGTCTCGCTTGCATGTACGATAAATAAACGCGAGTCACCGCGACTCGCTCCCGTCCGAATCGATTTGCCTCAAACGTGTGCCGTTAGCGTTTAAATGTTCATCTATCGCTTATAAACGACGCGCTCGATAAATTTTCATAATCTGACTCACACCTTAGTGCGTGACGCTCTGAGAAAACACTACGATTCACGCGAGCACGTGTCGGGTTACTCGAGTCAGTTTTCTAGAACTATGCCGGTCTTATACGATTTCTGTGCCTGATAAATTTTACACTAGTCGACGCCCGTCAGAAAAAGATATTTAGGAAAAATAGTCAATCGCGCACGAGAACTAAAGCTAATTTCTCGAGTCTTCAAAGTTTAAATTTAGATTCATACGTGAAAATACAAAACCCAAAATGTTAAGATAAACGAGGACTGAATGGAAGAAACGTTTATTAAATTTTTCCTGAAAAAGTTTGATAAAGTTACACGAAGAGATCGAAAAATTAAACTATAATTTAAATTCACAAATGAGATACTATAAAATTCAAAATGATATTTTGGAAAATTTTATTTGAATGTATGGTAAATAAAAAAAACAAGAGAGACAAAAATTAGTTTATTACACAATCATACAAAAATAGGCCTTTTCTTGAACTGAACCTGAAATAAATAAAATATCTTTCGTTGGACTTTGTTCACTGAAAATTCGGCAGCGAAATTGACCTATCATATTAGATTGCCGAGAAAATTGAAATTAAATGTGCCAAATTTGACGTTTTTAATTATCTATTCAATATTGAGTAGATAATCATCTATATTCAATTCAATGATTTATAATATGTTAATTACGCATATGAAAAAAAATCGTGTCGTAATAAATATAAATTCATATTATAGGCAAAAGATAGCACTTTAAAGTGGCATAAATAAAATTTGCGTGCAATTTCTGTCTCTCTGCAAAACATCTCTCTGGTTATCATTACCATGTTTATGATCTTATCTACATCTTCGACTGCGTTAAATCAATGTAACATCACCTGTACATACACGACTTGCATCGACTATCTAAAAAAGGCTCAATCGTGAGACCGAAACATGTAATATATGATTGATTACAGAGTATTAAAATATATATACTCTCTCTCTCTCTTCTAGTTTGAATTTTTCAAAAAAAATTTTTTTTCGCGTTATATTGACTCTTATGTGCCCTGTACCCTCTCGATATTGTTTTCAAATTAAGAGTCCTTGGTACTTGTAAAAACTTATAAATAAAATTTAAAAAAAATTTATTTTAGCCAAAAAAATAATAAATATGGCCAAAAATGCCAATTTTGTCGCATTTAACCTTATTTTCTAGGAAATCTAATATGATATATAGATCAATTTCACTAATTTTAAATTCGTTTTCAATGATCAAAAATCTATCGGAAGACACTTTATCTAATCATGTTCTAAAAAAGTGTTGATCTGTGTTATTAATGTAATTATTAAAACTATATGTAATTATTTTGTAGATGATATTCAAAAAGCAACAGTTATATTCAAAAAAAGAATTTGTAAATGCATTTCTAAGATTAATTTCAATTTAAAATTTTAAAATTAATTTAAATGAGAAAGAAGAAAATTTTTTCTTTAATTACAATTTTGTTATTTAATGAACAAAGATGAATAATGACCGCTGGTAGATAGCACGTTATTTTTTGTGTTGTACAATTTGTTTATTACTTTTTGCGATTTAATATTTGTTCTTTTATTTTTTTACAATTTTTTGTATCTATTTATTTATATTTATTATAGCAGAAAATCATGTTTAGAGGATTTTTGCGTGCAATTTCTCGTTTGTCGTGTTTGGGTGAAAAGTGCGCGTCAATTTCGCGAATGATTTCCTCTCTCCGTTAAAGATGGCCGCTCCAGGCGGCTTGATCAATACTCCCCGTCTCGTGTACAGTTTGGGGTCAGGTATCTACATTCTCTGCCAGTAACTCGCCCTCGGAGGAGGGAAAGAAGATTATGCCTCGTCGTTGAGCAGATCTACCCCGCGATATTGGAGAGCTACGTAACGATTTTATTACTTTCGCAAACAGCGCGCAGGCTTCACCGAGTTCCGTCGTGTGTCTTTGTGACTGAAACAATCTTTTACATCACGTCAACGAAGTGATGGCAAGATTTCGTGCCATCACTTCGAGTCGCGAGAAGTGATACGATAGGTTAAATGAATTAAAATACTCGACGTACTCAAATGAATTAAAATACTCGACGTACTCAAATGAATACTAAATGATTCAAAAGTTTCGCTACTTAAAAAAAACAGAACCGTTTGTAAAAAAAAAGAATTGTATCCGTGAAGATTTTTTGGATCAAAATTTAAGTCTACGACGTTAGCAGTTTTACAGAATTCAAAAATTTTTAATTATTTCGATTATTTCGATTCTCAAGAATGCGAAATAATCGATATTTCATGTTGGGGAATATCGCGTAATTTACATGCGGTACGATTTTCCGAGAATTATCAATCGGATCGATAGGAATCGGTAAACTCGAGAGAAGAAAAGAATGTCGCGAATCAAGAAAAAGATTTAAAAGAAAATCAATTTTGATGATAATAATTTTTTTATTTTTATATATATATAAAATTTATATATTTATTATTTTTATACACTATAATATATATAAAAATAATAAACACAATCACAGAAATTGCATCTACACTTCAACAATTATTTTCGTACAAGAGACTCAAATTTTAATTTATTAAATCATTATTTCTTCCTTCTCTCCAGTCCTTTGCTCTACTAATCATTTAGATTCCTTAACAGTTTTTTTTTCTAATTCGATTTATGATCACGACGCATTATCACGATGAATTATGGTCGAGATAATAAAAATACGGCAGACAATTAGTAGGCTTTAAGGATAATTATCTGTGATTAAACGGTCTGTATTTTCTCGGTTGCCTATGAAGATAATCGCGCGAAAGCAAACGTTTCGTCTCGTATTATCGCTGGACTTTTAACGTGCTGCCGTTTCATGTATGCCGAAATTTACAATATTTCCGCAGGCACAAACACGACTGTGTATGCCCAGCAAACGGCAGCTTTGATAGCACCAAGCTGCTCTGGATAATCGCTAAGAAAACTATAGCGAGTCGAAATCGTGACCGCAAGAGTCGTTTCGACCGAGCAACTCACGGAAATCGTTAGAAACGCGATAGCGCTGTATGTAATATATTCAGTCGAATACGTATGCATTTTTCGACTTCCAAGCACAGCATTTAGCTCAAGAATGACACTCAAACAGATAAAAATTCCAACTTCGATTTGCAAACGAAAGTGGTTGCAACAGTCGTATTAATACAGAAATCGCCGTTTCTGGCAACCTTATAGAACCATCTCGAACGTGGAGCTTCTGCCATGCTTGTTAATTTTAACAACAAATAAATTTCGGAGACGCTCTTTAAAAAAGATTTAAAGGTTGAGTATTCCTTAATATAATTTTTTAGCATTTGATATTTGAATTATCTTAATAGGTACGTGTGTTAAATTTTTTCGGCAAATTTGGCAATTAAATCTCTCGTGGTAGATTTTTAAAATATTAATTAAATTAAGGAACGTTCATCGAAGAGACTTTTCTCTCATTTTTATAATACAAAAATTTGATTAATTTATACCTTGCTCTTCTGCAGTTAAATTACTGCTGGTTGCAAAGCTTCCTCGTAGCTGCACTGACTCGTCGAAAGATACGTCTAAATTTAATTTTGGCAACCGATCAACAGCTGATAAACTTCACCTCTCTATTAGACATTTAACATATTCGATTTTTACACACGCGTGCACACAATTAAAAAAAAGAGGATTCTTCATTAATCATACGTTCATTTTGAAGCTTCAAATAAGATCCTTTATCGTATCGCGACGTGTTATCAATTCTGATCGCCCTCGAGTCGCGTAATCTTCGAGCTCACCGCAAAGTGTACGCACCCCACCGACGAGACAGAGACGCGAATTCTCTTCTCGAATTTTATTTATTCCTTCATCCTCGGACGCGCACTCCCGTGACTGGCTTTGTCGTTGGACGTTTATCAAGAGACGTTTTTCGCACTCGCCGTGAGAGCAGTAACGTGCGCTTTGGCCGATGACCGGCCCTGCAATGAGCATACATATAATTCGCACGAAGGAACCGATGCCCCAGACGTATCACCGTCTATACATAGCGTGGCACGCGCGACGCGGCGCGGCGCGCAGACGCCTGATGTTGCCTGTTGTATGTCTCGCTGCTTTTACCTCGGTGGGATAAAAAAAAGAATATTAAACATTTCTCCTCTCTTCACCTTTTAGCGGATCGAAAAACGTAAAAAAAAAATATTCTCTCTCGATCATCCATCGACGTCGAGTTCTCTTTCAATCATCCATCTCGACATCGTTTTCTCAATTCTATCTGGAGTATATTTGAATCGACGAATTTCAAGTCGACGTCCGCGCATTAGCTCTCGGAAGGAAGAACGGGCTCTTTTTCTCCACAAGTGCCCGTGACCTACATAAATACGGGGAACTCACGAAAATAGCTAAAGATCGGCTTTCGGAAATGAACTACGACTCTCTGACTGACCTACCTAATACCCTCATAAAGCACGCTGTGTTATACTTCTTCCCACATTTAACGAGAGACATACTTTTTGATACAATTTGGAGTAAAGGCTTCATATTCGTAGAAATTACAATCTACAAAACGGCTGCTGAAAATTATTAATGCGCGAAGATATATCGAGAAAAAAATATATAAAAAATAAGTAATGGAATTGAACAATGTAAGGTAAGGTGATACAATTTCAAATATAATATAATACAATTTTGAACAAAATAAAATTTAAACCCAATTTTCAAAGTTCAAATTTGGTTTTTCTCTGCTTGGTATCCTTCAACATCCTCCACACAATAAAATCAGAGTTACTAAATTTAAACCTCGATGATTGGATTACTTTATTTTCGTTCAGAATTGTACCGTGTTCAAATTTTTTATATCCTATCTATCCTTATTTCTTATTTCTTTCATCGTGTCTGAGCCCTAACGCTTTCAAGCATACTCTCAAGTTTATTTAGCAAAATTATGTCAAAACCGCGGCAAATTTTGATCGCCACATAATCAATTATAGACGTCTTAAATCAGATCCTGAGAGATCCGAAAAAATGACATCGATATGTCACATTCATAGAACATTATTTATTTCTAACGTCTAATTGCAGAGTAGTATTAATATATAATATGATCTAAGACTAGTATTCACGCTTTTAATGCTTCAAGTATTATTTTGATTTCTATAATGTTGCAAGAATATTATTCTACAAGATTGAAATATTTTACAAAATATTGTAGATATATTCCTGAAACGTCACTATTGTCATTATAATATATTCATTAGCCTTCTTGATATAAAAATACAATTATATATCGCATTAACAAAAAGTGCATGTATAAACCATGTATTTATAAGTGATCATGGCATATGAGGATGCTTTAATTATTTAGATTTTAATTACAGAAATCCCAATTAAATGTGAGAGGTGACATCATTTAGCGGCAATTCTAGAATTTCCGAAAAACTATATCAGACCAATAATATTAGGCGACTTCAAGACATCTTACAAATGACGTTTTTAGCTCGTCTAATAAATGACATCTTACTAACTATCGTTCGTATTATTCACCACGTCGACCAAAAATTACCATACATAAATAGACGTCTCTATATGTTATCTTTTGATGTCGATCTTCTACTTGGGAATGAGCGCAATTAGATGCAAAAACATTCTAATAATTTAACATTCT
This sequence comes from Mycetomoellerius zeteki, assembly GCF_001594055.1. Taxonomy (NCBI): domain Eukaryota; kingdom Metazoa; phylum Arthropoda; class Insecta; order Hymenoptera; family Formicidae; genus Mycetomoellerius; species Mycetomoellerius zeteki. Next base: position 428,516 of record NW_017257086.1, read on the forward strand.
AATAATCAGTTTGAGAGTCTTAAATAATTGTTTTTGTCTAACAAAATTATTTTTAGATCTGTATCTGATCTGATCTGATTCTAGCTCAATTTTTAGATACTTTAACAAAAGTATTTTGTCCGTAAAAATAATGTTTATTTGCATACGTAATTGTTTTATATATATTTTCTTTTATCTTTTGTCGTATTTCAATTTTTAACTCTTCAAAGGTGATTGACATAAGTCATAATATCGTAGATATTGAGCAGAGTTGAAGGCCGGTCACTGTAAATCAATTCAACGCAAATTCGCGCGCCATTTTTGGTTGAACAATTGAATCATAGTATCGCGAGTGAACCTGATAATTGGCTAGCACTCACCTTGTGTATCACAAAGATATAAGCAACAGCATAATACCGAACATAATGTTCGATAAAAGCGTTCGCTAAACGAGATATTCCTCGTTGAAAGTCGAGGAGAGACTAATATCGTCTCAGTTTAACTTACTCTTTATCTTTTCCTAATTCTTAAAACTAGAAAAAGATAAAAAGTAAGTTAAACTGAGATTAAAGTTAATCTACATTGATGAAAATGAACATAAGTGGATCTCTTCAAGCTTTTCAAAAATAATTAATAATTAATATGATTTATTTGCCATAACGTTTGCTCCGATATCCCTAGCTGTTCGTCATTGCGTAATCATTCCCTTTTCTCGTAATGAACTTGTATAGTACTCCGTTGTGTATCCGCTGTGATACGATAAGGAAGAATGAGATCCAATCCGAGAAGCGGTAAGAGGAGGTCAGGGGACACAACGCTTCTCGGGAAGAAGTTGATAGAGAGAGACATTATCTTCCTAACAACTTGTCGTGACTTATTCATATATAGTATATATATATACATATTGATCATATATATACAAATTTAATATAAATTATTAAAAGACATTGAATAAAAATAATAATTAAAATGGCATGTAGGAGTTAAGCGCGGTAATTCTTGTGCGAAAAACTTTCTATCATATAATAAGAAATTACAATTAATACAATGATAACGTAAAAAATCAATTACATGTTTTAACTTATATTTTGAGCCCTCTTCAGATCTTCCAATAGTTTTGTAAGAAATAATCAATAATGGATCATGATGGATTACTGTCAATATAGGTATTGGACATCGCATCGCTTACATTACGCTTGGCCGTGTGAAAGGAGATCACATAAAGTGCATCCAAATCTTATAGATTCACATATATCGAATATAGTCAATGATATTAGTCAAATAATTAATTATAAATGTGTCATAATAATCAGTATTTATAATGAATAAAATAAAAAAAACTGAGAAGATACCTATAATAATCGAGTATTCAATTTCAAATTTAGCTTGATTAAAATCGAGTCAGAAATCGTATTAACAAAAGAATTATCAGAACAGAACGTGAGACACATATTGACTCTAAAGACATTAGCCGGTATTCAAAACACGCTTACAACGCGATGTATTAGCGCGCTAACATGCTATAATTTACGTTATGCATACTATAGAATTTTAAAGATAAAAGCACGTTTTATCAATAAAAGAACGTTCTGAATACAGGCCATTAATAATAATCGGATTACGCGAAGTTTGAAAATATCATCATAATATTATATATATATATATATACAGGGTGTTTCCAAATTAAATGGCAAAACTTCGGGAGCGTGTAGAGGAGTAAAAAACTAAGAAAAAAAGTCCTATAGACATATGCTCGTTTTTGCTCCGTTTCAGAGAAATCGAAAAAAAATGTTTACATTTCTTGCCATATCTAGCACCGACATATTTGATTACATTTTCCACTTTCTGTTATGAATTTGTCAGTCGCTCTTTGAAAGCCTTTAACAGTAGATGAATTTTGTCTTTTGCAATATGCCGCGTACGTATTCTAATAGTGAATATGCTGATATGGTTTTTGTATACGGTTTCTGCAACGGTAATGCTTTAAAGGCGGTGCGAGAATATGCACGACGATTTCCAAACAGAAGAGTGCCAAACCGAAGAGTGTTTATGTTGACATTTAATAGATTGCGAGAGACTGGAACATTTTCAATTCGACAAGAAAACAACCGATTTCAAGCAGCGTTACGAAGAGATTTGCAGGCAGGGAATCGTATTTTACAACATTTTGACAATCATCCTGAGACCAGCGTTCGGAATGCGTCGGCTGTATTGGGAGTGTCACCACAAACAATTTGGCGAACTGTAAAAGGAGATAATCGCTATCCCTACCACATTCAAAAAGTGCAAAATTTATTACCTCAAGATCATTGGAACAGATTGAACTTTTGTAACTGGTACCTTCAGACATGCCACAATGATATTTTATTTCCATCTAAAATAATGTGGTCAGATGAGGCAACATTTACCAGAGGTGGAATAATTAATCAAAGGAATTAT
>NW_017257086.1:431324-437959 GCF_001594055.1 Mycetomoellerius zeteki
TTGTATTGCTGCAAGAGGTGCACATTTCGAACAAAATCTTCATTAAAAAGTTTATAAATAAAATAATTAAAATAATAAATTAAATATATTTTTTTCTTTTTTCGTGATTTCCTGCGAAACAAAGCAAAAAGGAGCATATGTCTATAGGACTTTTTTTCTTAGTTTTTTACTCCTCTACACGCTCCCGAAGTTTTGCCATTTAATTTGGAAACACCCTGTATGTATATTATAAATATTAAAATACAGCACACATATCAATATATATAGAGTGTCCCGCAATTTTTGTCCCCATAAGCGCTTTTGTGTAAATAGAGCGGACTAAACTGATTGTGAGTCGAAAGTCTTCTACCATTTTGCAATTTTCGCAATAGTTAACAAAATATTAATTACTATAAAAATCACTAAATATTGGTTTTCAATAATTTTTTACTCAAATACTATCAATTTTACAAAAAAGCAGTAAGAGACAAAAATTGCTTATTTTCTTCTCATAAAATTTTGAGAATTTTTTCAGAATTTTTTAATATTGTATTTTTTCATATTGATAAAAATATAGTTGCCAATATAAGAAAATGAAGTACTAAAAAGTTGATAAAAAATTCTGAAAAAATACTTATAGAGCTCTAATGCCCGTATTCATAATCAGGCTTTATATTTAACACGCATTCTACAATAAGCCATTAGTCATAAATAAGAAGTTAGAAGCTGGAAATTGACTAATTACAGTCGTCAATTTTCAGCTTCTAACTTCTGATTTATGCAGACTAATGGTTATTATAGAATGGCCATAAGGCTTCCTTAAATTTATCTTTAGATACTTTACGAATTATTTCATTGGTTACTGAGCATCTAAAGATAAATTTAAGGAAGCCTTAAGTACAAGGTCTGACTATAAATACGCGCATAAGTCTCGTACGACAAAAACGTACAAATGAAATAGCGGTCATTTTTATTACAGTCAAAAAAGCATTTTTACAGTCGAACAGGAAAAAAGGAAATCAGTGGCGCCATCCATAAAACTAAGGGGCTGCGCACAATGAAGGAATAGGAACAGAGAATAAGAATTTCCTATCAGAAACTATGTATTCCACAATACATGATTTCTGATAGGTTCAAATTCTTATTTTCTGTTCTCTGTTCCCTGTTCCTTTTATTTTTTGCGCAGCCCCTAACTATTTAATATCACCAAAGAGAAACCTGAGAGAGGTCATGCCGGCCTTTTTTTAAACTGGAAACACAATAGACACAGGTAACAGGCACAAACAACAGGGAATAATGAGTCGTCCAATCAGAGCTCTGGGTATAAGTTCAATATTATATCCCAATTGTGGGATTCTCTAAACGTTTTATCGACGATTATCGCTATCATTAACTAGCGACAGCGAATGACAGCCGCGCTTTCTTCTAGGATTATCCTGCCATTGGCTGTCGCTAGTTAATGATAGCGACAATCATCGATAAGACGTTTAGAGAATCCCGCTACAGAACTCTGATTGGATAGCTCGTTATTTCCTGTTACCTGTGTCTATTGCCTGTGCCTATTGTATTTTAAGGCCGCAGCACAGACTCTTGCATAACGTATAGTGCATAAGCGAATCAATTAATCAGAATCTTTCCTTTCCTTCCATTCCATGGAAAAGAAGAATTTCGATTGGTCGATTCCCTTATGCATTATGCATTATGCGTTATGCAAGAGTCTGTGCTGCAGCCATTAAGCCCATGGCACATACAAAAACGTAAGGCCGTAAACATAATCAGTAAGCGAATTGGCCAATCACGATAGAGACCGTAAGGCCAGTAGCGAATCCAATCTTACGATTTCTTTACTGCTTACGTATTACGGCCTTACGTTTTTGTATGTGCCATGGGCTTTAGGGCCATAGCACACAAAAAAACTTAAGCAGTAAAATGTAAGCAGTAAGCGAATTGACCAATCACAGTAGAGTCCATAAGGCCATAACATAAGCAGTAGCGAATCCAACATGTTGATTTCCTTACTGGTTACGTCTTACTGCCTTAAGTTTTTTGTGTGCCAGGGCCCTTACCGTTGAAATCGTCCGTATACTATCACCAGCACATCCATTTCCAGTTTGGGAACTACGTGACTACATACATTTTCTGACACTATCGATAAAATCGTATCGTCGAAAGTAGATGTAGTTCGTGTCTATACTAAATCCTCAGGGTAGAAGCGTGCCGACTATCCATAGGAGGGATAGTTTAATAAGTTCTTGAACGAAAATTTTAATTTCGCATCTCCTACATTGCTGTATATGAAAATGAAAATAAAAAATGTTAAATTTCAATAAACGAAATTAAATATTCAAACAAGTTAAGTTGGAGAATTTTGTCTTATAATATCGTATAAAATTACGAAGTTATATTTCTTTATACAAATTTCAGCCCATTTTTTTTACTGTTTTATTTCAATTAGTATCATATTTTAACTAGTAGTTAAAATTCATATTGCATTGAATGTAAATATATAATTTACAACAATATTCACTTTTTTGCGGTGCTCCTATGGAGCTAAATGGAGATAAATCGCTGAAATCGCTGAAATAAACCTATCAAATTAGTAGAGATTTCAACGAGGGGTTAACCACTTTTGAAATCTGGTGTACATGATATTAGAAATCTCGAGAAATCTTGGGAAATCTTAGGCCAGTATTCATAGTTGATTCTTATTTCAAGACCGTCTTAAGTAGTGTCTTAAGACGCTAATGCAGTTTTCTGATTGGTTCGTGACTTCTTAAGATCGTACTTAAGACGGTCTTGAATATAAGAACTGACTATGAATACCGGCCTTTAGAGATTTAAAAAATCTTGAGAAATATCAGGAAATCCTTGAAATCTTAAGAAATCTCGAAAAATCCTAGGAAATCTCCAGAAATCCTGAAAAATCCCTGAGATCATGAAATCTCAAAAATTCGTAGAAATTATTTATACATTGCAAAAGAAGTTCTACGGAATCCAAAAAATCTGAAGAAGTAGCAAAACTAGCTACATTACTTAAAGATGTTAGCCTCTTGCCCAAATTTTTTGACTCGCCGATTTTTGTACAATAATCTCCCAATGCTGTCATGGTATACTTATGTCCTGGCAGGATCTTGAACTTCTCTGGACATTTTGCATAAAGTCCGTAATAATCCTTAGCTGATTTATTTTTGTCCCGAAAATATTCCATTTTTGTTGTAGCAAAATTTTCTAATAGTTCCATGTGCTGTATATAATTTTCGGACATGCACCGCAAGGAAATAATATTGTCATATCCACACATCGTTAATAAGTTTTTGATATATGTTGGGATTGTAGATTTTAAAGCAATTTCTGCTTTATCCCACCACTCGCTATTCAATGTCTCGTCCGTCAACTCCTCAGCTTTGTTTTCTTTATTTTCATCCTAAAAATTTATATAATATTAAAGAAATTTGGAATTGAATTATATTGCAATTTACATGCTTTATAAATCGTATTATTGACAAATTGACGTGAGGCCTCATTAATTGTTCTATACATAACAAATTTTCCAAAGCTGAAGAACGAAGCTCACATACATATAATACTGTATACGAATATTGACGGTAAAGAATTTTTTATATAAGAACATATATAAATATATATAAACATATATAAACACGCATAATTATATATGAAATATGTCCATATATTTCCATATATCCTTCTTTCTTTATTAAAATTACTGTTTGGTACAAGAAAAATAATAATAATGAAAAAACATAAAAAATAATTAACAGAATAATTTTTGCATTATTTCTTTTACAAAAATTAAGTTTGAAGAAATCAAAAGAATTGCTTATATATAATTATATATAATGATTTATATATGATTATATATAAGTAATTTTTTCTCATTTCTTGAAACCTGATTTTTCGTAAAAGAAATAATGCAAAAATTATCCTTTTAATTATGTTTTATGTTTTCTCATTATTATTATTTTTTCTTGTACCAAATAGTAATTTTACTAAAGAAAAAAGGATACATATGGAAATATATGAACATATTTCATATATAATTATATACGTTTATATATGTTTAGATATTCTTATATGTCCTTATATAAAAAAATTTTTTACTGGGGATCTAGTGGACATATGGTCTCAATCTGGAAGCTCTGGTTGATAGATTGATCATCTATCCCAGATAGAAATATGATATCATAATGACTTACTACTTGGGTATGTAATGATTATCACCGATATATAAATACAATGCTGCTTTGCTACGTTTTTCTCAAGTGAACTGATTAAAAAATAAATTTACTGACATCTAAGCTAACATAACCTAAGCATAACATTGCACAACTAAGTGATTGTTTAAAAACAATTGATATCCTGGTTGGCAAAAGTTCGAATTATTATATAAAATAGGCTTTTTTAAATTATTTTTGCATCCAGTGTGTCAATATTATAAGATTCTCAATTGTGATGGGATTGATTGACTGAGATATAACCTCGAAACTCTAAAGCTCATTATTATCTATAAAATCATTTTAATTTAATTGTTATCACTTACCATCATGAGAAACTTATTTCCTAAACGCTAAATTTGATGCACTCAATGCTAATATCGTTTTCTACGAGATCCTCATTATTTGTGTCAACGGTGTAAACGTAGCCAATGAGCACGTAGTAGGATTGTTCCGAATTGAGTAACATAATGTGTTTGAAACACGCGCGCTTCTAGACTAAAGTGGGAAACACACTCTTGAATAAGAAAAGGCATAAGGTATTTGACCAATCAGTGTCTTTCGTTTCCATCGTGACAAAAGAAATGAGGACTCTAATTGGTTTATTTCCTTGCGTATTGTGCATTATGCTTTTATGTTGGAATATGTGCTCCCCGCTTAAGGCTGTTTTCTAGGCTGTAGTTCCCTGCAAATACTGAAAATCTACACTTTTTATATCATGTATACTATAGAGTTTTAACATTGGCAATGTATTTCGGTTCTAGTTATGGATATCGTATTCAAAATTATTATTGTTGCATATTATTTGAAATATCTTATTATTAGGTAATACATAGCCAATAAAATGCTTTTAAATTTTTAAATTAAAATGAATTTAACTACACCTAAATAATTTCACCTTTTGATAGTTTAAAAAGAGTGATAAAATCATATAAAATCTTAAAAAATCTTATAAAAATGCGGAAATCTTACGAAATCTTATAAAATATCTAGAATCTTACGAAATTTTTAAAATCTCTGAAATCTCATGAAATCTCTTGAAATCTTATGAAATCTTGTGAAATCGTATGAAATCTTTTGAATTCCGTTAAATCTTTTGAGATTGTAAATGAAATATTGAAATCTGGCGAATCTTCTGAAATCTTGCAATCTAGAAATCTAGTGTACGCACGATCTACCTAGTGGTTGATCCCTCGGATTTCAATGATTTCAGCGATTTATTTTCATCAGAAGCACCGAAAAAAAATGAATATCATTGGGTAGTTCGCATCCACTTCTTCAAAAGACTATGGCTACGTTTATACCGTGCATTTAGGCCGCGGCCTATACAATAGACGTCCTTGTTTATCCTATAGATTAAACAAAGACACCTATCGTATAGATCGCGGACTAAGCGCACGGTGTAAACGTAGCTAATGGCTGCGTTCGGAAACGTCGCTCGGATGCCTCCGATATCTCGGATTTATCATCTGTCCTCGTTTAATATTTAATGTTAAAGAAGGACAGATGACGAATCCGAGATATCGGAGGCATCCGAGCCATGATGTAAGGATACCAGGACCCGTATTCATAATCGGACCTTATATTTAAGGCTCTCTTAAATTTATCTTCAGATACTCTATGAATTATTTCATTAACTACTGAACATCTAAAGATAAATTTAAGGAAGCCTTAAGTATAAGATTTGAATACAGGCCCAAGTGTTTCGTTGCGCATAACAATACTGGAAACAACCAATCACATTTTTGCATCTATGCACTTTCCTGCGTATAATAACGCTGACATATTGGGGTTGTATTCCGATAGCTGTCGAAAATTTTCTTTTTAGTTACAAGGTTGATAGCGCTGTAACTAAAGGCCATCACACGTACAAAAATTTTAGTCGTAATCGTAAGGCGGTAAGCAAATCGGCCAATCACAGTCCAGCGTTTTAAAACGCGAGATCGTAATTTTGATTGTGATTGGTCGATTTGCTTGCGATCTTACGATTACGACTAAAATTTTTGTACGTATGATGGCCTTTACATAGACCACTGACAAGATAGCAGACAAATTGAATATTTCTGATTTATTTATGTGTATATAATTTAGGAATCATTTGGGGAAATTTGGGAAAAGCATTTAAACATTTGGGAAATAGTATTTTTCTTGTAATTAACAAATTTTATCATGCGTCAAGTTAGCAGACAGCGATTTTATTTAATGTGTTTTATGAATGGAATCGATTAGAAATTATTTGGGGAAGACGTCTTCATTATTATTTTCATTTGGGAAAAGTCACTATTTGGTAATTTAATAGATTTATATATTACGAAAACGAATAAAGCCCGGATGTAGTATGGGTGTAGTAGGTGTAGTACAATGAATATAGTAAACCTAAAATTGTCAAAAATTAATCTAATACGAAGCAAAATTCATCGGGAT
>NW_017257086.1:438268-455150 GCF_001594055.1 Mycetomoellerius zeteki
ACGTCTACTAAACTAATAAATCATAAAATTAGTACAATATTATCAGTTTTTTTACTCTTAATCACTTCAATATTAACAAGGACGCGAACTCCCATAAAGGCCATCACACGTACAAAAATTTTAGTCGCAATCGTAAGGCGGTAAGCAAATCGGCGAATCACAGTCAAGCGTTTTAAAACGCGAGTTCGTAATTTTGATTGTGATTGGTCGATTTGTTTGCGATGTCGGTCTTTAATAATGGCTGCGTTCAGCAGACTCAACAGTTTTGCAACCGTTTTATGATTGTCTGCTGAGATAGGACCATTCTTCTAGATCTAAAAGTATGATCCAATTAGCGCGAAGGAAACTTCCAACAGTTGCAAAACAAACGTTCTGCTGAACGCAGCCATTGTCATCATGGCAGTCGCTAATCTGATTGGTCGTATTACTTCTTCGAAATTCTGACTGTCATGGAGAAGCACCCGAATCCTGCTGCTGATTGTACATCTTTTTTATTATATCTATGGTCGTCATTGTCCGTTGCTGTTCGGAATTTCGCCAATTTGCTAATGGCTTGTGAAGTTCAAATTCTTACGGAAGCAGTAGCACGTGGTTTCGGTAACCTTTCTTCTCTGTTCAGATTTGTTCTTTCCGTAAGGCATTAGTCTTTTGTCCGATATATGATTAAAGGATCGCGAAAATGTCACGCTCCGTGAAAGATTCAGACGATGACTTTGAGCCAAAACCAGGTACATATTGCTTGATTTCTTCTTGTCAGCATGTGCACGAGACAAAAAGCGTCGGTTAATCGACTCGGTGCCAAGAGTTGTGCGATTTTTCGTTGTCATCGATTGTGCTGTAACGCAAATGTGTCGTAACTTCACCTTTGTTTTTTTCTCTCCTTTTGGTCTCAACGTCTTTTCCGAAATTATTGCTGTTCTTGCTAGAATGTTCTCGCTGATCCAAGAACCGCATCCGATTTTCTTCTATTAACGGTTTCAATCTGTGACCTTATGTATGTTTATTATTAATTTAAATGAATTGAAAAGAGCTTTCTTTCTAATTCGTGATAAATTCATATGTCATACATTCTAAGATGCAATAATCTATATTGAAAGAAATTCTTTTCAGTCTTTATATGATTACATTTGGTTTTAGCAATTTTATATATATATATATGTATGTATGTAAATTTTAAACTTGTAAAAATAAGATAGAGAACTGTAATGTTTATCTTGATTATTTATACAAATATATAAATGAATATATGTTTATTATGTACAATGAAAAATCAAAATCTAATATGTTACTTTTCTAATTATTTATGTAAATATGTTAATATAAAAAAATGCTAAAATTTAAGAATGCATACACTGAGAAAAAATATCTTAATTTCAAAGAAATATTTCTTTAGAATTAAGATATTTTTTTCTCAGTGTATTATTATCTTTGTTTTATTTCTTTGATCTTAAATATTCAAACTTTGGCTGTATTCAGAGAGCATGTTATTAACACATTGCTTGTCATTTTATCTTTATTTTACATTTACTGATAAAATGATACATTAGTGCTGATAGCATGCTTCCTAAACAGAGTTAAGTGTCTTCAAATTTGATTAGCTTAGTCTTTTGATGTTTCTTGTGTTGTAGCTATAAGTCGTATGCAGACCCGAATGTTTACTGTACAATCGGTGAATTCTCCGTTACGTCGAAGCAGCAGAATAAAACAGACTAAATATTCGCCAGGTTCTGAAAGTGATAGTAGTATCAGCAGTATTCAAACAACTCGGAGTACTAGAACACGAACAGCAACTATGGATTCCACTGCCTCAGATACAACGAAAAAGCTACGTACTAGAAAGCATTCCATTTCTTCAGAAATTAGTGAGATTGACATTGATATTCCACAAACACCTGTAAAACGAACTACAAGACAAAGTTCAGGTACTGCAAGTCTTGTTAGCACACCAACCAGAGTTAATACTCGAGCAACCAGGTACTGCTAATATGTCAATACTTATATTTAATATTTAATAGTACATGATACATTTATAACCAATGTTTTGTATAATTATCAGTAAGCGCTTTATGCGTGCTGGTTCCGAGACAAAGTCACCATTGCCAGCAACTAGAATCACACGTAATACAAGAGCAAGGTCTATTGATCCAGAATCTTTAACTGAAAATAAGAACCAATCTAATTCACCAAACAAAATACATAGGCGAGCATCTGTATTGCCATCAAGTTCTCAGATTAAAGAACAAACTGAACTGAGTGATCGTATACCTTATGTACGATTGGATTCTACAATAGTTGAAGCTGATGAAATTACAAATTCCGGTAATTTTTTAAAAATATATTAGCATGTAACTCTATAATACTTGATATATATTATAATTAATATAGATGTTTTTCTATAATTTTTATAACAAATTTGTTTTGTTAAATATATTCAGGAAATTCAGATTCTTCGCCAGATAAAGCGTTACAACGCTTACATCAAATTAAAAGAAAACTTCAAAATATAGTTAAGGATAAAGTTGAAGAAGATTATAGTCATGGTGAGTAAAAGAATAGTATTGTAGTAATAAGATTACCAAAATAATGAACTAAAATTATCTATAAAATTTACCTTATATTTGTACTTTCATATTAATTTTATGGTTTTTTTTTTATATAGAAAATTTAGAGACCTCAACTGATTCATCAAAATCAGATGAAATATCTCAATTGTCAGAGAAAAAGGATGCAACACAAACTGAGGATAACATTACTGGAGAAACAGCGAAGAACACTGAGAATACTCTCGGTAAATAAAATTAAAAACTGCCTTAAATCTCAGTATTTGAATTAACATTACATATTTGCTTTTTAAGAAATACATTGCATTAATTATATTTGAAATTGTTTGACAAATGATAGATTCATTATCTTTTATTGTAACTATGTAAATTTATATTTTAAGGGAGTATTTAAGACTCAGAAAAATAGGGTAAACAATTTTTTTTTCTTAAAAGACATATTTGTAGCTTTGAAGTTTTTTGTTTGTTTTTTATTATACTTTTATCATATTGTAAATTTAGATATCTTATTAACTAGTACCAAAAAATTAAAGTAGGCGGAATTCGATACCGCATCTGAGATAGTCATGATTATCGTCATTCCTAGTCATCTGATGTAAGAAACCTAAAAGTTTTATAATCAAGAAATATGTTTCTATAGCCCCTATTAAAATTCCCTGTTAAAATAAATTTATATAAATAAAAACGGTGACTAATTGAACAAAAGTTTTAATTTTTCGACTACATTTTTTAACTTAAATTGTTATAAAAAATAGAGAAAAATTTAAGATATAATTTCCACAAAAATTTATGACAGGTTAAATTTATGCTATTTATTTTTTATCTACGATTCCTGGGCCAATAACAATTATTTTTTTTTGCTCAAAACTCCCATTTCAGCGATTCTTCTAAATTTCGAATTATTCTTACCATTTTTATCACATTAAGGGCACGCTTCTCCAAACGGTCTAATCCCTTTTGCATATAAGTAAATGATATTCTAATCTCATTTTAAGACTCATTTATCTTTTTTATCAGAGGGCAAGAATGAATACAAAAATTAACATACTTTATAACTCCAAAATAATGTTAAATCATAAATACGAAAATGTTTTAAATTTTATATCACTAACTATTATATTACTATTTATGAAACAAACTTTAGGAGTCTTATTTTTATTATAATATTGTTTCCAAAAAATCGCTTATTTGAAAGGGAATTGCCTAAAAAGATCCTATTATATTGTAACATCAAGTCACCTTTTTACTTACAATTGACTTCAAACCGTTGTAACTTGAGCTAATATAAGAAATATTTCAAAAATTCTTTCGAGAAAATATTCTACAAATAAAATATGAGAAAAAAATCCATTTTTTAAGCGCGCGCGCACGCACGCACGCACGCACGCACACTAAACAAGAGAGTAAAAGCATAAGAGTAAGAGAGTCAAAGTTTATCAAAAGGTGGAACAACTTAGCCCAAATGACGTAGGATAAATGATAATTTATATATATTTGTGTTTGTAGATAAAGAGCAAAAGAAGTTTGAAGAAACTGCACCATCCGACAAGAATATAATCGAAGAATTCTCTACCCACCCTTCTCCAAATCATCGAAATTCCACAAAAGGAGACACAAAAATTGTTGAAAATCTTCCAGATATCGAAAAATCATTACTTGATATATGTGAATCAAATAAAGAAATGGAAGTTATGCCCGAAAACTTATCAGGTACTTCTATCGAGGAAGAAAAAAGTAACAAGGAAAATCAAATGCTGAATATTATTAGTGATGTAGCAGAAAAGCTTATGCAGCCTAAGCCGACATCTTCTATCAAATCTTTTACTTCACCTTTTATGAATAAATTATTAAGTGAGAAGGAAACTAAATCTATGAAAAAGGAACTAAACTTAAATAAGAAATGTCGCTCAAGAGAATCGACAGAAGTTTCAATTAAACATAGCGATCTGTCAAAAGAAACTATTGATATCTCTCAAGAAAAAATGGATATTTCTATAGAATCTATAAATTCAAGTGCTTCAGATAAAACCATTTTGATACATGATAGTATCATGACAGAAGTAGTTGATAAAGTTACTAACAAAGATGAAATATCTACTAAAAATACATCTGCTTATAATGAGGATGCAATGGAAATAATTAGCGAATTAGAGAAAACTGATACAAAAGAATGTACTATTACAGATAACAAAAATTCTAACAAAATTAAGTCAAATGAAGTAGATAAAACATCGCGTTTATCTATAAATCTAATTACGTCAAAACAGATAAGTGATAGTAGAGAAAGTCTCGCTTCTATTATAACTGCAGATGATGATAAAATAAAATTAATATTAGAAGAACAAAGTCCACATCGAAGTGATAACAAAGTTTCGCCAAACGTAGCATACTCTAAGCCTGATCAATCAGTAGATTTACAAATATTGTCACCAATTAATAAAACTTCTGCTGAATCAGCTACTGTAATAGATAAACAATCAGCTTTAACTCAAGATAAGACAATAGTAATTGACAGTTCTGATTCTATAGAACAAGAACAGGAAAATTTATTGAAACAAGAAACAGAGTCAATGTCCCAATCTTCTGATATTGTCCTGGAGACAAATAATTCCGCATGTAATGACTCAAATGATGCAGTAATTCAAGATAATCAACTTACTGATGTAATAGAAGCATCTAAAAAATCTACAATGGATATATCATTTGAGAAAACAGATTTAAAAGATATTTTGTCAGAAAAAGTGAAACCAAATTTAAAACGAAAAAGTACAGATAATTTGGAGGGAGAAAAGGAATGTTTACAAATGGAAATGACTCAAAAGGATCAAGAAAAAATAAATGTCGCTGATGATGTTTCTGATGTCAATGTCGGCATTAATTTATTCCAAGATATCCCCGCTGACAAATGGAAGGAGAAAAATGATGATAAAACTGGTTCAATGCAGTCTACCTCCCAATTAGTGGAAGAGGTGAAAAATGAAAATGAAGCTGAACACGATCTTATCTTGATGGACAGACAAGCATGGTTGGCGGCTGAAACCATAAAAGCGGCAAATGAAGCAGAATCTTTTGAATACGATTCCGATGACACTGTATTATTAAAGAGTCGGTTAGACGCGTCACAAACGAATTATGATATTGAAAAATTAGTCACCATAGATGAAGAAATTCCAGTGGATATTGATTTTAACGAAAAAAACGGAAAACAAGTAAAAAAACGAAAGTCAAGAACTAAAAAGAGACTTGTATCCGAAATAGATGAAGAAATTTCTAGATACACAGAAAATGAAGATAATTTAATGCCTGTTGATAAATCTTTAAATGAATCCAAAACAGCTTTAAATCGAACTAATGACCGATCCATTTCCAGATTAAATAAATCAGAACAGTCAGGAAAAACAAAAAGACGATCTTCTAAAGCAAGTGAATTAGATAAAGAAATTGAAGATGATGCAAATGAATTAAATAGAAGTTCGCTAATAAGTAAAAACAATATATCTTTACGAAAATCGACAGGAAAAAGAACATCATTAAACAAATCTTTGAAAGATATATCTATGCAAAATATTTCTCCAAGTAAATCTCAAATAGATAATTCAGAGAAAGAATTTGACGACACAGCTGCAAGTACTAAGAAAAAATTACATAAGAAAAAACATTCCTTGGATCAATCGTGTACTGAAGATACAGATGATGATGCAACCAAATCTGAAAAGAAGAATGTAGCAACTGAAGATTGCAGTAAAAAACGTGAAAATACATCCTTAAATCATTCGGTGGATCAGGAATCAGAGCCGACAGATACTAGGAAAACAATACATTTGAATGATGATGGAAGTGATGATAGTGATATAAGTGTAAACATAGTAGCTATGAATCTTGGATCTAAAACTTATTCTATGATAGCAAATATGGGATCGGATAGCGATGAATGTATAACTTCAAGGTACTCATTTACAAAAGCAAACAGTGAAAGCAATACTGATGATAGTAACGGCTATTCTGATAGCCTCAATAGAGAATACAATCTGGATGGATTGAAACTAAAGTTTTCTGATGATGATGTACCTGCTGATGAATGTAGAGATTCAGAAGTAGAATTTTCAGATTCTGATGACAATGGTTCAGATCTTGAAGGTTTTATAGTTGATGATATTGAAGCAGAAAATGAAGAAGATAATGACATTGAAGCAGAAAATGAGAAAGAAGAAAATGATGAAGAAGATAATGACATTGAAGCAGAAAATGACGATGAAGAAGATAATGAAAATGATGATAACGTTGTACAAAAGGAAAAAGTGGAAGATGAAAAAGAAAAAGCGAATTTTAACACGGAATTAATAAATATCGAAAATAAAGACAATGAAGATGTACAGAAAAAGGATACAGCAGACAAAGACACAAACCAAAATAAATCCGAAATGGAAGCTGTTTCTTTATATGCCAGTACTTCTCATAAACTATCCAAAACTCATGAAAATAAGAACATATCTATCGAACATATTTCACCTTGTAGAAGTGAAACAGAAACAAAACAAGACATAAAAATGAAAAAATCTAGTATGAGGAAAAATGAAAAATCTATTTTACAAGACTCATCAAATTCAGACTTGTCGATTAAGAAGAAGAAGAAAAAGAAATCCCTTACGAAGGAAAATGAAACTATTTTGTTCAATACTTGTAACTTAATCTCTTCATCGCTTAAAAAGAAAAGTATATTAGATCCGCAATATTCAAAAGATGGAGCTGAACAAAACTTGAGTGAACAATTAAATAAATTTAAATCAACATCTGCAAAATTGTCGGAATTAAACGCGTTAATGGAATTAAGTATCCCAGATTTCAACAGCTGTAAGAAATTAGAACTTGATGAAACATTGGAAAGAATTCCGGAAAATAAAGCTAATAAGTCAAACAGTACGTTTAAAACAACACAAAATATTTCAGTTAAGGATAAATCAAAGAAGGCCCTTACATTAAATAAAGATATCAGTTTGAAGAAGTTTAAAGATGCAAATAAAAAAAAGATATCAAGCGATTTTTCACCTAACTTATTGGAAAAGTTAGAAGAGACAAGTCCTTCAAAATTATTCAAGATAGTATCACGTAAAACAATGAATATAGAGATCGAAACACCAAGGTTAAAATACCTCAGAAAAGAAAAGTTAAACGAAAGTGCGCCAACTAAATTAGAATATAGTACAGAAACCAATTCATTACAGAAACAATTATCTGCAGAAAAAGATACTACACAAATAAAAATAAAAGAGAAAAATAAAGACAAAGTACATGATTTGATAATACCGTCTAATGACGATGTCATACAAAAATGTAGTCAAAAGAAACAGAAAAAGCGTAAGAGACAAGAATTGTCAAACAAAAATATGAGCGATGAAGCTTTGTCTGAAGACATAATAGAATTAAATGTTCCTAAAAAAAAGAAAGTCAAGCTAACTCCATTAACTATTGTAGAGGATAATATCCCCAAAGATGCGTGTGAGATTAATAAGAAAAAGAAGAAGAAAGATAAATTAAAGGCAAATATCACTGATAAAGCTGAAAACGCTATAGAATTAAATATTTCTAAAAAGAAGAAGCCTGTCAAGCTTACTCAATTATCTGTGGTAGAGGACAATACTCTTGAAGATGTATCATTATCTCATAGTGATGAGAAACAGCTAAAACAATATGTATTAATGAAATATATTATCCGTGAAGCTTGGTCTAAAGATATAACAAAATTAAAAAGTCCAAAAAAGAAGAAACGTGATAAACTTATCCAGTTGCCCATTGTAGAGGACAATATTCGTGAAGACGTATATCAAATTAATGAGAGAAAAAAGAAAAAGAAAAAACAAGATATATCAAAGGAACATGTAATCGATAAACCTTTAGCTACAGATGTTATAGAAATAAAGATTCCTAAAAAGAAGAAACGTACTAAGCTTACTCAATTATCCATCGTAGAGGATAATACTTGTGAAGACGCGTGTCAAATCAATAAGATTAAGAAGAAAAAGAAACAAATTAATATAGTTGAAGAAAATACAAATGTAAACAAAGATAATATGCTTCGAAACATTCGCGGGAATAGAACAGAGTTACCACAGCACAAGAAGAAAAATAAAATCGTTAATAGTTTGGAGTTGGATTTACTTACAGATAAACAAGAAAAGCAAGTAAAAAAGAAAATTAAACGGCAAGAGACAGTGGAGAATATTGAAACTTTGCGAACAGAGAATAAGAAGAAAAAGAAAAAGAAGAAGGAGGAGGATACTTTGCCAGTACAAATTCCAGTTTCAAGATTAAAGTCTGAGAAAATTTTATTGTCTAATAAATTACGATTACAAAAAACTGCATTAGGTATGAATGAATCGAAAAATGTAGCCTGTAACACTAAGGAACTAGACGAAACTGATGCAAAGGTGTATACTGAAGAATCGAGGTCCAAGAAGAAACGCAATCGAAATGAAGATGTCGAAAATGCGATCTATGTGAATATTCCCACAAAGAAATCAAAAAAAGAAATTAAAGAAGAGAGTAAATTTTTACTGCCTTCAAGCGGTCTGAAACAACTACCGGACGATGTGATCGAGAATCTTGCGGATGTGCCAACAAAAGCGAAAAAAAGACAGAAAACTTCGCGAAACAAAGAAAAAATTGTATCATCAGCAACCACGAGTAAAGTAAAGGTGACGACCGCTGATCGTGATAACACGTTGAATACTTCTGGTTGCACCACGCAATTCAGTGTAGTAAACTTGCAAGAGACTAAAAAACAGTCAAAAGAAACTGTTACTGCAGCTTCGTTCAGAAAACGTATGCTTACTAGAAATAACAGAGAACCAATGTCGTCCTATTTGATGTTTTGCGAGAAAATGAGTCAGCCCAAATAATAGGTTTTTTAATATGTATTAAGTATATGTTATTTTTAGATTTACTGTCCGAATGTGTGTAACGTACTTCAATATTTTCTGAATTTAAAAGATTATGAAACTTGTATAAGTTATTGTGTTTATAATTTAGAATTTTATTACTGTTTGATACATTTCTCGAAAACAATTCTAAACCAGATTTATTAGGGGAATAATTGTATGTTTTAGTTTTGTATTGCACGTTTACTGTGTATTTCTATATGTAATAAACTGATCCATTTATTGAAATTTATAAAGTAAGAAATCTATTCCAAGATGCGTTATAGAAATAAGTATGTTCCGCAAGAACAATCCTAAATAAGTGAAGATTACAAAATATATTTCTATTAACAAAAATTTATACAAGTGTATTATTTATCTAAACTGATACATAGCCAGATAAGTTCTTTTGATACTACTGTATCAAATATTAACGAAATTTTTCTTACGCACTGTGGTCGAGATGGTTTAATAATTCCATTTTTCAAGCTCTTATGACGATATCCGATGATATCTCTGTTTTAATATTTAAAAAACAAGAACCGTTCGCAATATTATTTTGCCCACTGAATATCACGCATGCAAGACTGTTTATTGCGCTATATTGCCAAACTTTGTGAATCCATTTATTTACAGTGCGAAACGTTTCCTCTAGCTGTTCATCTTTTAATTGTTCTTCTTTAAGCTTCACATGGCACAATACAAAAGCATGCTCCATCGCTATTTCAGAAGTTCGATCTACGGCATGTTTATTGCTATCTGCTATCACAAGACGTACCTACAATTATCGAAAATCAATGTTAAATTAATGAAAAACAATTTCGTCTTATGTTTTTCCAGTTTGTTTTAGTTTCTTGATAGATATAAACGTTCGTTTAAATTAGAAACGTTTAATATATTGTAGATGCATACTAACTTGATCATCCTTTGCGAAACTTTCATCGTCCATGACATTGAGAGAAGAGTTCGTTAAATACTTAGAATATTCGGATATCACTTCATCGTTACCCACGATAGCGGCAGTGGTGCCTTTATTTTTCGTTATATGACTGAATATTGACGTGGCGTATTTCTTTATTTCTGTTTTTTGCAATGCCCGCTTTGTCGTCTCGTTATTAATCTCCATTTTTAAGATTCTCATGCTGCGATCACCAAGCAATACAGCGTCACCGTAATTCACACTGTTCGCTAACTTTAACTTCACCAATTTCATAGAAGCCTTCGAGTCTTCTGTTGAGCAATGTCCAGCTTTATCGTCTTGAATACTCTCTCCGAGAAACTCGCGCGCCAAAATCTGCAATTTCGTTTTCCTATACCTGTGTTAGATAAGAGAGCATTAAATGAAATGCACCTACATTCACTGATATCGATATATGTTATTTTACAGTACCTGTCCCCGGTGAGATTAAATATTACAGAGGTATCAATAATGTAAGGATGCATCATTTTTAATGTATGCAAATCAGAATTTAAACTTTGTCCTACGAGAATCGCATTTGGAGGAAGTAACGTCCTTATTGTCTGCTGAACGTCGTGCAATGTAATCGTGACATCATCCAACATATCCTCAGTAATACCGCTGTACCGAGTCAGGTAATTCGTTATCACATTCTCAGGTTTCACTAAGCTGTCGTAAATAACCTGTAATTAAATCGATTTGCATGCTTTTATTGTCTAGGCACAAACTATATAATACTGTACTTACATTCATATCCTCATCTACGATACTTATTCTAGTGAGTTCAAGATTGCCGCTTGTTGTTAAGCACATTTCACAGTCTAAGCCAAACATTGGTGATGTTGATGTAGCCTCTTCATAAACATCTTTTGTTAATATATATGAACCGTATCTACAATTATATATTAATTCGTTAACTTTAAATTTATAAAAATATAATTAACATCTGTCCCTGTTGGAAAAATTTGTCTAAAAAATTCGTTGAAATTTTAGTAAAAATGTTGACATAATTTAAATAAATATGAAAACAAAATTGCATATTTTATATACAGCAAACATACATGGGTGGTTCCTAAACTGATTTTTACAACTTTTCTAAACAAAATTATTTACAGCGAAATTTCAGCACTTTTAAAACAAATTTTTCAGAAAGAAAAGAACAGTAAAACCTTGCCTTTCTGCTAATGTTCCTTTCAATGGTACAGGATAGTTTTCTTCCACCATTTGCCATAACGATAAAAGCAACTTTGTTCTACAAAATTTATCAGTTGGTGGTAAATTTTCGTTCAAGTTTTTTGTAGAAAACTTTATATCGTTTTTTATTGAATGCATTGGAAAAACGCTTCTTAGCAGTTTTATGACATTTCCATTTGTTTGCAAAGCAGTTTCTAAGGAGCCATATCCTAGAAATGAAAAATTATCTTTCATTGTCATTAAAATATATATTTTTATCGATATTCGAAATTAATATGTTATAGAATTTTATAGCTACATATTTTATGAATATATGTTCTCACTAGTATTCAACTAGAATATTTTATTTCATATAGGAGTAGACTTAAATATTTATTTTAATGGAAAATGTGTTAAAACATATTTTACTCTTATATAACATACGTTTAATTAGTTTATCGCTTTGTGTTCCTGTTAAAGGAACAGCTGCAAGCTCTTCTGTTATGGATGCACCATAGACAGCTGGCGTTATCACCTCTAAACGATGCTTTAAGTTATGTGCTATGTGTGGAAACATGCTCTCATAAGCCATAAAATGATATGAAGACAACCCTTCAAGCACGATGACTACAGTATGGCTTATCTTTGAAGAAAATTATTTACTTAGAATTATTGAATATTGTGAATTAAACTATCTCTAAAGTACAGTATTGCTTGAAAGTTTCATGCTACATTGGCCAAGATTACTTTGTTATACTTCTCAAGTTTACACCATCTCGCTGGTAAGTAAGGAGAATGATGTCCAAGTAGTGAATACAACAGCAGATGCTGTATATCACTAAGAAATATTGGTATTCTCTTTCCCAAGTTTCCGACATCCAGAATAGCGTTCTCGCCAACTGCTTTGAGAGTGAGTCTTGGAATTGCTTGAAGCCTCTTCTTGCGTTTTCTAAGTTCTTCCTTCAAGCTCGCATATTGGCTATCACTTAATCTGTGTGTACATACGCGCGTATGTGTGTGTGTGTGTGTGTGTGTGTGTGTGTGTGTGTGTGTGTGTGTGTAAGGATCATATTATAAAAAAAGTAATAATTAACAATTTCTTATAAACTAGGATTTTTTGTTATGGAAAAACCACATACATCAACTTCATTTACAGATTTTTGTTTCAATAAATATCAAGTGAACGCAACAAGAGTTGATGAAATTAAGACAAACAGACATGTGACTGTAAACAAAACTGTTACAATATGCAGGCAATCTAAAAGTAGTGCATCGCTGTCTTTAGCAGCTGGAACAGAGTTCTATCACAATATATTCAAATTTCTAAGACAATAACAAGGAAATTAGGATTATATAAAAAAGTAAATAAAAGTTTATACATTAAGCTGATATATTTAAAAAAAATCCTAATTGACAAACAGTTATTGTTCACTACTTCCAAGGCAAGATTTATAAATCTACAAATCCTCCTATTTATAAATCTATAAAATTACCTAGGTTTTTTAGTGTTATCCTGTAATTCTGATCCATCAGTATTTTCTTCCTTACGAGCTTCTAAATATATATTTTCTGAATTTTTTTCACAAGTTCGTTTACGAGAATTATCTCCTGCTGTATTATTATTATTGTTTGGATTGTTAAATCCATCAATGGTGGCTACTGTCTAAAAATGATTTCATAAAGCTAATCACAAGAGTATCATTTTAAATTATTCTTAGATCTAAATATAAACCTGTTTTATAGCTTGTAGTTTTGCTTCTTTATCTTTGTCATTGAGTCTTGCAATTTCCAAAAATGCTGCCATCTTTGCTTTCTTCTTTTCTAATCGCTGTAATTGTTTTGTTGTGCGCTCCTTCATAATTTATCGCTTTATGTGGATTATTAATGATTTGCTGTAGCAAATAATATATACATATAAATTTCATTGCCAAATTTGTCTGAAAGTATAATACTAGGATAATTATCCAGAAGACACATCCCATCTTCAATTTCAATAAAATTATGCTCATTCCACGTGTTTTCATATAAAACGAAAGAATCTAGAGTAATTATTCAGTTTCGATACACTAATTAAAAAATATATTACAAAATCATTTTAACGAATTAATATTACCTGTTTAAAAGACTCAGCATTATTATGATTTATTCAGTATGTTAATAACGATAACACGAAGTAAATATATTAAACAAAAGTACATATGAAAACGGTATAAAACATAAATTTTTAGGTTAGGAAACGCACATTAATTGCAAAAAAACCAGGGTGCACTTATGGCGCGGTCCCATGGGATGCGGAACTACGAAAATGCGGAACTGCGGAACGTTCCTGATTGGTCGTGGCTTCATTCCGCCGATTCCGCCGTTTTCTTTAATTTTCTTTAATTTGAACGAAAGCATTGAAATCCTATGGTTGAACTTTACCGGCACCGGGATAAGTTAACGGTTACGGTCATTATAAATCAGACTTTCTTCTTCTAAATTTGTACAAACGCGTATTGTATGTACGCGATAGAAAGTACCGGTTCCCCATGAGGCGTACTTTTCGAGTTGCGTAGGTTACGAAAATCAATCGTAAATTCGTTTAGCATTTCTGTTAGGCCGGAATCAGACTACGCATTGAAGATTGAGATTGAAGATTGAAAGATTGAAATTTGACCAATCAAAACAATAGGAGCTAAAATTCCTTTGTCCTTATTGGTCAAATTTCAATCTTCAATCTTCAACCTCAATCTTCAATGCATAGTCTGATTCCGGCCTTAGAGTGTACAACAGAAATTCTAATCAGCAATTGATTGCATTAGTTCCGCATTTCTCTAATCTTCCGCGAAATACGCTCAATGTGAATGCCGGCTTTCAGAATGGCGTATTCTAGTAAATAAAAAATAACGTATTCTAGTAAATTATTAGAATACGCAGGTTACGCTTACGCAGGTTACGCCGCATGTGACGGCGCCCTGCAATTGAAGATTGAAGATTAAAATTTGACCAGTGAGAACAAAGGAATTTTAACTCCTTTGGTTTCGATTGGTCAAATTTTAATCTTCAATCTCAATCTTCAATGAGTAGTCTGATTCCGGCCGTAGGTCTATTCGTGTTGCTTGAAATTACTAAAGGCCATCACAAGTACAAAAATTTTAGTCGTAATTGTAAGGTCGCAAGTAAATCGACCAATCACAATCAAAATTACGATCTCGTGTTTAAAAACGCTCGACTGTGATTGGCCGATTTGCTTACGGCCTTAAAGCCCAGTGTCCACGATGCTAGAAATCCGTCCGAGATCTCGGACCAATTTCTAGCATTGTGGATACAAGGCTTTACGATTACGACTAAAATTTTTGTACATATACGGGGTCTACAATAGAAGTCGTAGCGGTCGTAGGGTCTTAAGTCATAGAAAATTGACCAATCACAGTTGATTATTCTTCTCATATTCGACAGTGATTGGTCAATTTTCTACGACTTAAGACTCTACGACTGCTACGACTACTATTGTAGACCTCGCAATACGTGTGATGGCCTTTATTCATTAGATTATCGAAGTTGCAAGATCGATCGATGAAATCGATTAATCGAAGCAATAGAATCGATTTGTATAAAAATTAGATCGAGAATATCGGGATCGTCCATCACTGTCACTACCTCCAATTCTTTATTTTAGCAATACATGAATTTGTGTCTTAAAGCTTAAGCGTTTAAGAAATATACCTAGCAATAAAATGTCCGCGGGTGTCACGCACACGGAAAGAGAATTAGATTTGAGTAATGCCGGTCGTGGTGTGTGGCTTGTTAAAGTGCCTAAGTATATAGCTAATAAGTGGGAAAAGGCGCCTGGTAATATAGAAGTCGGCAAATTGAAGATCACCAAGTGAGTTTATTTAGAAGAGTATTTCTTTCGAAATGAAAGTATTTCGTCTTTAATATAATTTCTTTTACTTCTATTATAAAATTTATTTTATATCTGATTTTGTTGCTATTAATATGTACGATAAGAACAGTCATAAATTTATGTAGAATCTTAATACGTAAGGTGCATTCGGTGAGACACTTAGCGCTATTTGTGTCATTCTATCCTTGTTTAACATCTAATAAACGATGAAGATAGAATAACAAATAGCGCTAATAGCGTCTCCCCGAACACATCATAGTTTATATTCCTTCTTTTATTCACATCCTTTCTCGTAAAATTTTGTAGTCGTTTTGTTATAATTTTTTACTTATGGAAACATTTGCTTTAATATGTTAATTCATGATTGATTTAATTTTTGTTTTTGTATTTTCTCTAGAAATCCTGGACAGAAAGCTGAAGTATCTCTTAAACTGTCAGAGGCTGTCTTAGCTTTGAAAGAATCTGGAGAAGGAGAAATACCGAAACAACATAGACTAGATGTTACAACAGTTACTAGACAAATGTTAGGAGTGTTTTCTCATGTTGCCCGTAAGTTTAATGTCATTTTAAAGTTTGATACTTTTTAAAATAGCCCTATTAATTTTGTAGCTTCTACAAGCTCAGATGCAATTGTACCAGAAACAGAAAAACTTTTTATGGAAGGAAGGATTGTACAGAAATTAGAATGCAGACCGTATGGTACGTAAAGTGTTCAAGTAGTTATCCAAATAAATTTGTATATATATATATTCATTTTCTTATAAAAACAAATTATGTTAAAATAAAATGAAATTTTTTTTAGCCGATAATTGTTATATGAAATTAAAATTAGAAAGTATTAAGAGAGCATCTGTACCACAAAGACAAGTTCAACAGTTAGATAGAGTTGTGCAAAATTTCAAGCCTGTATCTGATCATAAACATAATGTAAGCATTATTTTTATTAATTTTTTTGTCGTTAAACTGACTTTTGACACATAGTTAACATTTTATAGATCGAATATGCTGAAAAGAAAAAAGCAGAAGGAAAGAAAATGAGAGATGACAAAGATGCTGTGCTAGATATGCTTTTTGCAGCATTTGAAAAACACCAATATTATAATATAAGGGACCTTGTAAAAATCACAAGACAACCTATTGTAAGTATATTGTTATCTTTATATGATATTTTAGAGAATATGTTGTTTATTTTAGAAATTAAAATTTTTTTTCTAACACTAATATTATACTAATATTATATAAAAATTTCAGGTTTATCTAAAGGAAATTCTCAATGAAGTTTGTAATTATAATTTAAAAAATCCTCACAGGAACATGTGGGAATTAAAACCAGAGTATCGACATTATAAGGAAGAGGAAAAGTCTGCAGAGAGCACAAAGAAAGGCAATG
>NW_017257086.1:455189-469138 GCF_001594055.1 Mycetomoellerius zeteki
TATATACAAAATACACACACACAAACACAAACATTTTTGAATAATTATAATATTTAAAATATAAACTAAATAAAGTTTCTAATGATATAAATTTAATAATTGTGATTCTCACGATGCTTTTCACATACCTACTTTTGAGAAGATCACGTACACTAGTAATTAAAAAACTCGACATGATTATCAGTGTTTATTGAAATTTTGTAAAAAAATTCCTTGAAAATTCCAGAATTTTCTAAGTTTCAAAATTCCAGATAAAAAAATTTTTTTTATGCAACTTTAAAATAAATTGCAATACAAGCAATATAAACACTATATATTATAAATTAGTAGAAGAGATTTTCACCATGAGACTTTATGTCATTTTCTACAACTGGAGCCTACAAGATAGTATACAAAGAGACTGACTACAATATAATATCAGTGAGCTACTCTCTTCTGCTGATTATCTTCTATTGTCACTAATTTTTTTCAAATTCGCGAGACATGAAAATGTACATGAATATATACAGATGTATATGCATGATTATTGCTAATCGATTGTCAATTTTTCATAATCAAGAAAAAATTATCAAAAAAGCAATGTTTTTTTTAGAAAAAAATGATCAAAAAAGCAGTTTTTTTTTTTTTTTAGAAAAAAATGAATTTAAAAGTAAAATTCTAGAATTTCCCTGAGGGTATCAACAAAATTCCATAAAAATTCTGATTTTCAAAAACAAAAAAGAAGTTCAAGAAAACGACCTCTAAAAATTCCAGGTTCTTCCAGGTAGTAAACATCGTGATTATATAACATATCGAAATTTGTAATTTTGAATATATAATGACTATTTTAAAAGATTAGCCATATTTTACACTACACAAGTATTACCAACGTTTGTTGAATTCTGTATACTTAAACATTTGAAAATGCTTGGAACATCAGCATAGGATGGCAACCACATAACACTTTTATCTCCATTTCATCATTGGCAGGAATAAACAAAACGGAGCCGCGAGAAAAAATCTTGGAAGATATTTTTGCTTTACCATTTACTATTAAAAGGATGCTAGCCGAGTTTCTCGGTTTTAAATTATAAGATGGTTGTCCAGGCGGTAACTGCGAAATATTTAAGATAAATGTACATCCAATGCAATCAAATACAATAAAATCATTTACTTTAATATTAAAACTCACAGTTATTTTGGCAACTGCAAACTCTGAAACTGGTGGACGGAAAACTTGGGTGAACGTATCTTCCCGAGATGGTTGAATCTTTTCGACAGATTTGCATTCAAATGACAATACTTGGATTAAAGTTTCTATATCTTTTGGTTTTGGTGTGAGTCCAGCTCTTATTACGTTATCTGAACATGCCATACATTCTATGCAATCTGAAAATTGCATAAAAGGCTAAATTAATTTATTATATTTGAATGCATATTATAATGCAAATTCTAAATCCATAATTTACCGCCAGAGAGATATGCATGAGGTACGTTTGGTCCAATGTATATTGCTTCACCTGGTAGCATCGTCACATAATTGAACAGATATATTGTAAAACAGCCTACATCTCCAGGGTAATCATTGTGCAAACGCTCTAACAGGTCGGCTTTTACTCGTTGCCTATAACAATCGTCTAAGAACAACTACATATGATTATGCTTTTTAACAAAGAATTCTTCCAATGAGGAAGAATGCAAAGATAGTATTCGATAAATTATGGTATTAAAAAAGTTATTTAAAAAAAGATTGCAAAATTTATTACACCTTTTTCACATAATATTATTTGGTTGTATCATGATTTATTAAATTTACCTATATGTTTTGCCCTATATACAGAAATTGTTACCTGTATTATGTAATCTATCTATCAAGCTTCTTAATTGCCGTGCCACTTCATTGGAATCACAAGTCATAAGACTATGAAAACTCTGTTGCAAAGCATCACTGATCATAGAATCATCTGTTTGAGATAAGCGACGGACATTGGTTTCTCCTATGACAGCAAGTAATTCTGGTATGTTATTCACATAATCTTTTATTTCATCGATTGGACGGAATCCGCACAGTGTTTCAAAAGGAGACAAAGCTATAGCTAGTTCCGGTTTGTGATTTGGATCTTTGTAGACATCCGGATATAATTTGTGCAGTTCCTCTGCCTTTTTCTGAAAACTCACGAATCAACTAATATGCCACTTTTACATAACAGGAAAAATATTACCTTATTCGGATGTATTTGAATGGATAAAGCTTTATTTATAGATAAGACTTTAAAGAGAAAAGGCAAATTGGAGCAAAACGTTTGTACAACATTGCTGCCTAATGCTACGGTATTTTCCTGAATGTATTTCTGCAAGGGAATATCTGTATCCTTGAGATATGATGGCCCATTCTCGTGAGTACCCATCCATAATTCTGCATAAGTTTTCTGTTCATCCACTACAAAATCAGCATTGGCTGATTTTATTAAAGATGCAACAATACTGTTCATACCAAGTTTTCCCCAAGCATACATTTGAACTGTACACTTGAGTTCCATCTTAAAGAAATATCTACAACAGGAAACAAAAACGTTTTAAATATCTAGATAAAATAATATACATATATTCATATGCAATGTAAATAGCTAGTTTTTTCAACATTTTTATAACTAATATATTTATAGATATCATTAGAAAAGAAAGAGAGCATTCCAAAAATAATTTTCATCCTAAAATAAATCAATAATTCTTAATAAGCACAAATCAAAAGGTTAATGTAAAATTAGTAATAAAGAAAGGTCAATGAGAGTGACACTGCAATTATTGTCAGCGTTTAATATTTTAATATTTAATTTTAATTTATATCAAATCAATACATTCTTTATACATATTAAATTATTCGAACGTTTCGACTTATTTTAAGCCATCTTCAGCGATTAATTAATTGAAAAAACAATGGTATACACTCTCAGTGCAGTTTGACTTGGTTTGACTTTCCATTAACGTGACTTTAGCCATGGTGTAAAAATACAAGGTGTAACCACAGTATATACAGTAGCGCAACTCTCTGTCGGCACCTTTGATGTCAGCGTGGATAAAAATGAAGTGCACATGCGCGAGCGAGATATGTAACCAATCAAGGCATTGATATTCCATCTCACCTCTTCTCTCTGTTGTAACCTTTTCTCTTTTTCTACTTTATTGCATAAGGTCTGTTCTTTTTCCACTGTAAGTTCTGAACTGGTGTACAACTGTACACTGATGCAATAAGTTCAGAACCTTCGAAAAATAACAGACCTACACAATGTACATTATATTTAAAACAGAAAATAAAATAGAAATGAAACATGATAGATATACATTTATTTCTCAGGAAATATAAGAAGATTCGTACTTATACTTAACCTTTTTTTATTTGCAATGATAGTCAGAGTTACAAAATATAAACGCAATAAGAGAACTAATAATAATATAGCAATCCGTTTTATTTTAACTGATCGATATTACTTAATCTCCAATTTAAAAAAACGAATAAAAAAATGACTGCGTTTAGCGTTTATTTCACAAATGTTGAAAGTTTTCTTTGCGCTGATTGTATTGTACTTTTAGATCTAGAGGATTGGTGGATTCTATCTTAGCACACAGACAATCATAAAAATGGTTTCAAAACTGTTGTGTTCCGCTGAAACGTACCTATTACGTTAACTAATTGATAATGGCTGCATTCAACAGAGAAAACTAATCAGTTATAATTAATCAAAACTGTCACTTTCCGTTAAATGGCTATTTAAATCCCTCATATGGACATTTCAACGGTGCAGACAGACAGCGACAATAAAGAGAAGAAGCGAGATGGAATATAAGTGCCCTGATTGGTTACATACCTCGCTCGCACGTGTGCAGTTCATTTTTATCCACGGTGAAATCGTGAGAGTTGCGTGCGCTACTGTATATACTGTGATGTAACGTTCCCATGAATACGCAATAGGAAAATGAATTTGGACCGAAATTTGATTGGCTGTTCTAGTATGCTACTGCTATTATACGCAGGAAAGTGCATTTAGACCACAATTTGATTGGTTATTTCCAGTATGCTATCGCAATTATGCGCAACGTTTCACCTTGTCTTATTACACCATGACTTTAGCGATCACCGTATCTGGATACACGGTATTGCAAAAACTCCCTAATGTATGATGGAACAAAATTAAAAATCGAAATGGATATGTTACCCGTGGAAATATCCGTGGCTACGTAATTCTGGCTGCGGTCCATTTGACGCTACAAACGTCAATTTGAGCGACCAATCAGAACAAAGAATTTTACGAATTGACTAATCAAAGAATGTTTCGAAGCGTTTGTAGCGTTAAGGCCGGAATCAGACTACGCATTGAAGATTGAGATTGAAGATTGAAAAATTCAAATTTGACCAATCAAAACGAAAGGAGCTAAATTTCTTTGTCCTTATTGGTCAAATTTCAATCTTCAATCTTCGACCTCAATCTTCAATGCGTAGTCTGATTCTGGCCTAATTCCGGCCTAAAGCCCAGTGTCCACGATGCTAGAAATCCGTCCGAGATCTCGGATGAAGAAAGAATTGACCAATCGCATTGATCATGTGACCAAATTGTTTCAATGTAATTGGTTAATTCTTTCCCTCTCCGAGATCTCGGACCAATTTCTAGTATCGTGGACACAAAGCTTAAGGGCCACTGTCACCAAGCTCAGTTAACTTAACTGTTTGAAGCAAACAAAATGACAAATACGATTGGTCAATTCCGATGGACTAACTGGCCAGTTAAGTTAACTGAGCTTGGTGACAGTGGCCATAAGTGGACCGCAGCCTCAATTGCTGGATTCAAACTGCATCCGATTTTCGTCGTACGACACTCTGCATCCAATCAGAAAACAGGATTCCGATAATACGAAGCAAAATTCATCGGAATCCTGTTTTCTAATTGGTTGCAGGGCGTCGTACGACGAAAATTGGATCCAGTATATATGCATGCTTTGTGCATACAGGGGTGCGTTCCAAAACTCGACTCTATCAATTCCGAATATCTTTTATCCTTGTTCTTTATCAAATATTGAAGACAGTTGAACAAGGATAAAAGATACTCGGAGTTGATAGAGTCGAGTTTTGGAACGCACCCCAGAAGGTACTAGTAAACGGTTCATTTAAAATACGAACATGTGTCCACTTTCAGGTTGCTCTCTGGTTCAGGGCCAATTTCACCAACCACGGTTAGATTAACCGACGGTTAAAGTTAGCAGGGTGGCCAACAGACATTCATATTCTCTCGTAACCTCTTATATATTGTCAATTTTACGGAGCTTTGTCTATCTGAAATTTCATCAGTGAGTGAGAATACAAAATGAATGATATTATAAATTACATATTTTTTGACGAATTTGCTGGTTACAATTTAGAAAAACGTCGAAGACCACGTAAAATCAAACCACGTATAAATTATTTAGAATTGTTTGACTTTTTTTCACATGTATAATACACTGTTTATTGCTTCCCACAAATTTCAGGTTAGAGCCAAGAGGTTACGAGAAAATATGTGTCTGTTGGTCACCCTGCTAACTTTAACCGTCGGTTAATCTAACCGTGGTTGGTGAAATTGGTCCTCAATGTAATTTGGAAGGATGTTTAATTTTATTCTGTTAGATAATTATAGAATTGCTACACTACTGAACATGAAGACAACTTGACATTCTCTAATTATTCCCTAATTAGAAAAGAAGTTCTATTGAATATCAATGCGTCCTTAAACCTTAAAATCTCGAGATCTTTGGATCCAACCAATCACGTTCAATTGCTACTTTATAACTACTCAGCGAACAGGTGTAGTACTAGGTGTACACCTATTTAATTGCAAGTGCGTTTGTAATATTGAAACATTTCCGCGTTATTTCATAAGCATAAATAATCGAAGAACGAATGAATCTGGCGATATACTACTACAACTTGCACCAGTCAATATCTTTAAAAAATATGTGATGACGTAAATGCAATTATCGAAATTTCACAAAATATGGATTCAATTACAAAGGACCAACATGCAAAGATAGAAAACGGTACATTATTGTTTATTCATTTAAATTATTATCTATCTCTTATTTGAGAAAGCAATATTATAGTAGATTTAAAATTAATAATTACGTATTTTCTTTCAGACTTTTTTTCATCAAAACATGAATGGAATTGGGATGAAAAATTGTCAACTTCATCAATTAAATTATCAGACAATAATTTAAATGTTACTTTTCATCCTGTGTATAGCACTGGTACAGCTGTTGTAAAAGGCAACAAATCATTGGAAAAAGGAAGGCATCATTATTGGGAAATTTTAATGATAACACATATCTACGGCACTGATGTAGTAAGTTTATTTAACATCTTGCTGAACCTATGTTGATAATATAGATATAGATATTTTTTCAATACATATCACTTTAGTATGTGTAATAATTTATTGCTCTTGTTAGATGGTTGGTGTAGGAACTGCAAATGCAGAGCTTCATAATGCAAGTGAACGTTTTTGTGCTCTGCTTGGACGAGATCGAGAATCTTGGGGTTTTTCATATAAAGGTTATTTACAACATGATGGTAAGACATGTAAATATGGGACGACCTTTGGTCAAGATGACTTAGTAGGAATACATCTTGATACTTGGACTGGCACATTAAAATTTTTTATAAATCGAAAACCATTAGGTAAATAATAAAACATTAATTAAATATTCTTCTTAGAGGTATAATTTTAATTCTTTTGTAGGTGTGGCTTTTACAAAGTTAAATAACGTTACGCTTTACCCATTAATAAGCTCTACAATGGCTCAATGTGTAATGAAATTAACTTATAGTTGCTCAATATCAGTATCTCTGCAAACCACTTGTCTAACAGTCTTGTCGCCTTTGCAGAAGGCATATTTATCTAAAAAATTTCCTGGTTTGCGTTATCTTACTCAAAATATCTTTGCTGACATACTACAAAAACCTATTGGTAATTCAAATAGATTCTGTTGTTTTTTTAGATGTGACCCACGTGTCTATAAGTACAAGCAATATACATATAAATAATTTTACTTATATTGACAGATAGTGATAACGAAGAAGATAACATTGAATTTCCTGCAGAGTACATTATTTTAGATGATTTTGACTATGCTCTTGTAGGATTTGGAATAAAAAAGAAAAAACATTAAATGATACACAAGCCTGTGATAAAAATCTAGAAATTTAGAGATTATTCTGAGTGCATGTACATATATCTAGAATAAAAACAATGATATATTTTCTATATGAATGTAAAATGATGTAAAATAAATAATTTTTTAACTTATTTTCAAGCAATCATCTTCAAATCTTTTATTAATATTTTCTAGCGCATCGGATATTAAAAACAAAAATTGTATCCAATTCTTTTGGACAGTTTTTTTTTTACCAAAAAGTAAATATTATTTCTTTATTTATTTAAATACATTATCGAAATTAATATTGACAGTTATTGTCACTTTAACAGCATATAAATTATGCAAAAAAATTATTGTTAAAAAGGTATCAATTAATACAATATGATTTTTGTGTAAATTTAGATAAAATTGTTTTGCATAATTTAATTATTTGTGGAAATAAAATGATAATATAATGTGTGATCATATCATCTTAAGTATTTTTGCTTGTACTAAATTTTTATTATCGCTGTTTTTGCGTTTTTGCTTTTCAATTGATTTAGATTTAGTATTGATTTTTGTAGAAAATACAATAGCTTGTGCCCATCCAGCTAATGGACCCCACAATTCTCGTAAATGATTACTTACTTCAGTATGAATTTTTGGTGTAACTGTCTTTTGTTTTTTTAAGTGTGGTAAATAATTTGCCTGTGCTATTTGGAAAATATGAGTATCAACAGGTATAGCATCTAAATGGCTTAGTGACATTAAGCATATGCAATCGGCAACTTTAGGACCAATTCCTGGCAGAGTCATTAGTTGTTCTCTGGCAGCATGATAAGAAACATTCTCCCTTTGTAGATTTAGAAGCCAATCCTTCCCACCCAATGCTGATAAACGTTCTGCTGCATTAACTATATATGCAGCACGATAACCGAATTTTTCTCTTTTTAATATACTTTCTACATTTTTTTCTTTCAGAGCTTCTATCGTTGGAAAATCATAATATTCTCTATCTTCAGTCGAATATATTTTACAACCAAATAATGAACATAATTTTTCGACCATATTTGATATCCTAAAACAAATAAATATTTAGCAAAAGCAATATAAATTCATTTTTACTGTGCAATTTTTTAAAAATGTACCTTAATATATTATTATTGGAGCTACAGATAAACGAGAATAAATTCTCTACAACATCTTGCTTTAATATCCGAACAGCATTATTTTCATCTAAACACTTTTGAAAATGTGTGTCTGCTTTTGCCCATTGTTTATAATGTTCTTTTAATGATACTGATAATCTAAAATACTCGGACAGAATATTATCATAGTTTACAGAATCTTTTAAATGTCCTTGTACTGTATATGAGAGATGGGTTTTATTTTGAGACAGAGTCCAAATGTATCCATTAAAGATACCTCTATATCCATTGTCGCAAGCTGTCCATCTGAAATACAGTCATTAGAATTTCAGAATTTTAAAATTAAATTTTAAAAAGACAAACTTAAAATCAATCACTAATATATATTCCTCTAAATTGTTGAGAACGATTATACGTATATGTAATGTATATGTATATAATTTTACAAATTATACATATAATTAATGATTGTATAACTACATTAATTTAAAGTAATGTTCAAATATTTCAAGCATTACCTGAAACTCTGGCCACCGTGCAACGTGAGAGCAAGATTCAGTTCTGTACATAAACAAGGTATACTGCCTCGTTTCATTCTCGTCTCGTACGCTTTATGCATTATAACCTCGCACAAACTCAGTCATTTAGAGGTAATTAATACCTTATTGCTAACTTCAATTGCTGCAAATACTGTTTTTCTTTAATATTATGTATATCATATCATGCGTATTTTAAACAAAGTTTTATATCAAACAAATTAAAGTCTTAATAATGTTTGTGACAAGTGTGACAACGGAGCAAATCCTAGACAGATCACAGAACATGTGGCATTTTCGCGCGCAGAAACAAGCGACCACGTGACTGCATGCTGCAAACGCACCAGCAGGCCGGAGCACATCATAGGGTGCTATTTCATTTTCGTCGTACGACAAATGTGTACAGGACAGAGAGGTCCTCGGATCTCTCTGTCTTGTAGCCAATCAATAGACTTGAAAAATTCGTCGTACGATAAAAATGCACAAATAAAATCCCACCCATATACTGCATCATACTTATCATGGCTGTGTTCCAAATTTACTGCCAACACTGAAAATGTGACAGTTTACGTTACGTGTACTATAGATTTTCAGTACAGGCATTCAATTTTGGAACATATAGCCCTTGACAAACATATGTTGATCGTGTAAAAGGTTGTCGATTTAAAGTATTTCTAACAGACTTCTATCGCTAAAGGTGATGGACTTTTCCGAAAATTGAATTGAAAAGAGAATAAAAATATAATTATTAAATAACAAAATTTGACTATTTATTTCATTTTAATTTTATACTTAATTAATTTGACTCTTTTAAACAAAAATTCAGAAAGTTCGTAGCTTTAATTAATATAATAAGATATTTAATGTTAAATATTAAGGATTTTAAAAAGTATGAAGAGATTTTAAATTTGTAACGAGAGAAACTCGGATATATTATGATTTTGAAAAATTTGTTGGCTTAATTATTCTACAATTCTTTCGTACAAATTAATATATTACATCGAATCGTATCAGAACGGAATTATTGGTATAAATATTATTAGAATAGAAATCGAAATTATTATTCTTGATCAAATCTAAATTTATCTTGTACACACAGCTTGTAACTAATATAAATACATGCATACCATATATGTATATAATAATTTTTCATCAAAAATTCTAAGCTATCCTAAAGCTTAACTCCACGATTCTAGTAATTTGTTTACAGTTTGCTAATAATGTTTAAAAGTTAACAAATTCTATCTACAAGTGTTTAACACAACTTTATATATAAAGACTGCCGATACCTACTACAACGATCGACTTTCTCCAATTAAGTTTTTAAGTGTAGAAATATGAGAAAAAGAAATAAATTAATACAAATATTTATTTAAATTTAAATAAATTTTTATGAAATGACATTTATGAAATGAAAATAGTATACGAATATGAGGATCGAACTCTTATTCTTATAAAATATGTATGTAATATATTAAGTAGATATATATTGTAAAATATTTTATACTTGTTAGAAAAACAGAGGCAGCTTTCTAATTGTATTTATTCGATTTTTTTTTAATATTTGGAAATTGATTATAAGATATAAATTAGTAAAACAGTACATTCGCATACGATTCCTTTGTTTCTGATAATTCATAATTCAGGATGTCTAACGTATAAGTAGCTATAGATTTAATATAACGATTTTCCATATCGAAGACATTGTGAATTATGATGTACCTATTGTCAATCTTTGGTGATATAATTTCATGATTTATCTAATCGACTTCTTTGTGTTTTTCTTGATTATAAGTATTATAAGTATTCGACAAAATATTACATCCCTGAGAATTGCTATTGACATCCTCGGAAGAAGAATACTTCATTATTTCTTTATGACGATCTCTTATGCTGTACACCCTTAGTAAGGAACATTATCTCGTACGTAGGCCTGCTTTCGGTATTCATGATGTTGACATTTACCCCACCAGGACCGTTTCACGCATACCTTCTGCGATTTCAGAATAAAGCACTTTGATTGGAGTACGTCGAAAAAGATTTTGCCTATAAAATCCGCCGATGTAGTCCCAGCCATTTTCAAACATGTGCGAAATCTGTATACAAAAAAATCTCAAATAAAAGTAATTGTAAGAAGCGATGAAATTGTTACATACATCGATAATAAATTTTATGAAATTTGTTAATTAATTTCAGAGATATCAAACAATTTGTATTGAATGTGTTTTAAGAGAATAAGACTTTTATTGTACAATGTATGCACGTTAAAAAATGCATTTAATTACATATTAAATAAATCCAGTGAATATTTTCTGAAGATTATACTCTCGTGCAGGTATCTTATACATTCGATTATACTCGAATATCGAGAATTTTACGAGGGGGTAACCACTCTTGAATTCCGGTGTACAATCTGTCAGAAGTCCGATGAAGTCCGGCGAAGTCCGATGAAGTCCGATGAATTCCCCGTGAAGTGCGATGAATTCCGATGAAGTCAGATGAATTCCGGTGAAATCCGATAAAGTCCAGCAAAGTCCGATGAATTCATGAATTCCAATGAAATCCAATGGATTCCGGTGAAGTCCGATGAATTCATGAATTCCGATGAAATCCGATGAATTCCAGTGAAGTCCGGTGAAGTTTTGAAGTCCGAAGTCCAGGTGTACACCTATTTTTGGAGTAGTTACCCCCTCGAAATTTTACTTTTTTTGTATTTATCGCCATTTTCTCACAAACATTTCTTTATAGACCGTATTATTAAATATAATTTCATTAATTACTAACCGCTCATCACAAGCGCAATGCATCATACTGGAAATTCTCCAATTGAAAACGCCATAACGCGTCTCGAAGGCCGGTACGTGAAAAGGACAAGATGTATCGTGTTTTCGACAACAGGCATCAGCCATGCCGAAACCGCCCAAATTGGTATACTTGGTAGCACGGTCACCGCGACCGCACCATTGCGTCCCTGGTATCATGAATAATTCTCTTCGAATCCGATTCCGACTTCGACTTTGCTTTCCATTATTTGCTGTCGCGTTCGTCGATTTTGCGTATTTCCTGTTACAAAGAATTATTTATAGTTTATACATTTGTACAATGGCCTAGCTTCGCGCGGCCGCGACCGGCTTACGTGAGCCGAGAGATTATAAGCCAATCGACTTGGGAGAGTATAATCGCTCATCCTAGGTCATACCTATGTCGATATTGGGCCATGGCTTGGCTTCGTACTCGCATTCTCATGCGATCGCATCGGTGACGAAGCTCCGATGTCGACAGCAGCCAAGAGAGGTCACGGGGTATCCTCGAAATGTCCTTACCGTCCAGTTGGAACACCTCGATCGACACCTCGTCACCGTCATCGTGATAGCGATAGACACCGCGAGAGCTGGGTAAACACTTGCTGTCGTCCCACCACGCGAGCTTCTCGTCAATGCAGTCAGTCATTGTTTCACCGGCATATATCAATTGCAGCTTTCTGTTTGACTTACGAAGCCAGACTTGTCGCAGTGTCACATTTGTATTTCTATCGAGAGAACAAACGTTATTGTAATCTAATTAATTTTCGGTTAAATGCTATATATATATATATCTCGAAGTAATAAAATGAATAGTAAAATTTATAAAGAAAAATATGTGAGAGCGAAATAAACTTATTACGTTTATTTATTGTCTCAAAATCGATAGAAATTGTAGATATATGTATATAATAATTTTGCAAGTATTAGATTTATTTATATATCAATATATGCTACAAATCTTAATTATATTTTTCACATCGTATATATATATATATATAATAATAAAAAGAATTAAATTAATTTTTTCCAACAAATATTATTCAGGCAGTAAGAGCAAATTCGGAAAGAGGGGACGGTTAGCGAAAAGCAGAGCGTGCACTTTCTTCACGACGGTAAAAGAGCTTTCGTCCTGCGTTTAAGTGCAAAGTGACGCTTCGTGGTTGTGGTATCCTCGTGAGAGCATCAGCAGATGAGTCCCATCTAGGAGAGTAAAATAGGACGGCGACCTACCGAACTACGTTTAGGTCCAGTGCAAAAGGGGCCAATCCGATCCCTACGTAGAGGTTCCAGGACGTCCGCTTGTCGCAGAACCTAATCCTTGCTTACTTAACTTGCCGCTTTTCGGCTTAAAAGCTTGGTTGGCTTTGCGGTTACTGTCAACGAATAAACATGATAAATTGTATCCCCTTTTTTAGTTTTCAAATCTAATGAAATAACAATTATATTATTGCATTTTATATACTACTACTTTATTGTCGTTATTATACAATCAAATTATTTTCTCATTTTATTCATTTTTACAGCATTCTGTTGTCTTTTTTGTTACATCTTTATAAAATACTGCTGTTTTTGTTAAACATACACTCAGTTTCAAAAAAAGCGGTACACTATAAATTTGGGAAAAATTTACCAAATTTTAAATGATCATAACTTGGTAAATAATAAAGATAAAAATATGTTTAAAAAAGCAAAATGAAACTTGAAATGTCCACTTTAAGATTATTTGAATGGGAATTGTACTATGCCATTATTTTCAAAATAGCGAATGACAAAGTGACAACATGCAAAATTGATAATCAAAGGTCCAACTTTGCGATGGTGCATGGTGTGATCAGGTGTCGTCGCTCAATGGGACAACATGTACGTGAAAGTATAGAATTTTATCTTTAAAATGCTTTTTTACCGACCTTGATACGATCATTTTTCGCTGAGTTATTCCAAATTTAAGATAGCGCTGTCATTAGCTTAAATTATGCTTGTAATTTTTCCCAATATGAACTGCATGGAGTTTGATTGGTCGAAACACCTCATTGCGTGCGTGTGCATGTGCGTGCGTGTGCATGTGCGCGCGCGCGCGCGCGCGCGCGTGTGTGTGTGTGTGTGTGCGCGTGCTTCGACAAATTCTTGAAGACTGGAATACAATTATGCAAGATGAAATTAAAAGATTGATAAGGAGTATGCTGGATCATATGAATAAGGTGATACGCGTACGAGGAAATCATACACACTATTAATATACACGGACGAACGCACACAGAGAGAAAAATGTTTGGTATTTGTAACTATAATTATATATTACTATAATTATGATTATTACT
>NW_017257086.1:469621-477820 GCF_001594055.1 Mycetomoellerius zeteki
TAAAATGGATAAATAGGTATTTTAAATGGTTTTCAAATGCAAAAATGGTTTTTCTTGCCATAGCGGAACAAAATTTTTACGAAAAAGTACAGAACAACTATATATAGATTGAGATAAGATCTTAGAAATTCTTAATTTTTCGTAGATATTCGTAGTGAGACATAAAGTGAGATTTGTTTGTCTCAAAAATCCCTAGTTTTTCGTAGGTATTCGTATGTAAGACCTAAAATGTAAGACGTAAAACGTTGTTTGTGGGCGGAGAATTTTTTGGTTTTTCAAATAACATTACTTTACGTCCCACTACAAATATCTACGAAAAACTAAGAATTTCTAA
Source organism: Mycetomoellerius zeteki (assembly GCF_001594055.1). Classification (NCBI taxonomy): domain Eukaryota; kingdom Metazoa; phylum Arthropoda; class Insecta; order Hymenoptera; family Formicidae; genus Mycetomoellerius; species Mycetomoellerius zeteki. Next base: position 469,956 of record NW_017257086.1, read on the forward strand.
GATCTTATTTCAATCTATAATAATATTTCGTAAAAACTTTCCGCCAAGATGGTATAAATTGTATAAAAGTATTTTACGTTTGAAATCCATTTTCAACGTAATTCGAAGTCCTGACTACAATATTATAAATAAAGTATTTCTCACGGGAATATTTTAAATTTTTTAATATTATAATTTGGAAACGGGACCGTTTACTTGAATAAATCAAATTAATATGAAAAGCGCCGGTTACGGTCAAAATTAGATGTTAAGAGTAATATACATTTTTAGAAATATATATAGTATTTTACATAATTCAGGAACATTCATTTTTTATTAAGAGATATTTAATCAATATTTATGGACTATTTGGAATTAATTTTCTCTTTACAGTTTAATTTGCAGTTTATTTGAATATTTATAAAAATCTTCGGTTAATCATGGGACTTAGTTCTTTTTATACGTCAATGATTCTAGGGAAAATTTGTGAAAACATAGAAAAACCATTTACCTATTTTATAAATGGTTAAATGATAGGCAAGATTCCATTTCAAATGTAAAATGAAAATGATTTTCCAAAAACCATTTAAATGGAAAATGTAAAATGCTATTTCCATTTTAAATACATATTTAAAATGGAACTATTTTAAATATTATTCAGCCCTGCATAATTTAAGCTAATGACAGCGCTATCTTAAATTTGGAATAACTCAGCGAAAAATGATCGTATCGAGGTCGGTAAAAAAGCATTTTAAAGATAAAATTCTATACTTTCACGTGCATGTTGTCCCATTGAGCGACGACACCTAATTCACATCATGCACCATCGCAAAGTTGAACCTTCGATTATCAATTTTGCATGTTGTCACTTTGTCATTCGCCATTTTGAAAATAATGGCCTAGTACAATTCCCATTCAAATAATCTTAAAGTGGACATTTCAAGCTTTGTTTTGCTTTTTTAAACATATTTTTATCTTCATTATTTACCAAGTTATGATCATTTGAAATTTGGTAAATTTTTCAAATTTTGGCAAATTTATAGTGTACCGCTTTTTTTGGAACTGAGTTATATTATTCATGAATCATTGACATTTTTTATGTAACAATTTATTTTCTCTTTTTTCTTCCTCTTCTATTTCTTATTATTATAACAGAAAAAAATACATACTTTTAAAAAGAATTATGTGCTTTTAAAATATCTCTTTAGACGTTTTTCAAGCAGTTATATTATTATATCGTATATATATCATCAAGCAAAGAAAATTCATAGAGTCCAATTTATTATCATGTAATTTTGTATAACTGCTTAATTAGCATTAAGATTATATTTATATAAATATGTATTAGGATATGTATAAATATATTAACATATACAATTTTTTATTAGAAAAATAAATTTATTAAAAAATATATAAAAAATAGATTTATTCTTTATTATGTAATCCGGCAGAGAAGAAAAAATAAAATGTATAATTTATTCATTCGTTTGAGCATCAATTCTTCTAGCGAGCGTTAATACATTCCAATTGTATTGAAACTTATTACGGTTGACAAGGATTCACAGAGACTGTTCCATTAGATTGTATCAGCGTTCTTCGGAGCGATGGGTGGCATTTGAAAGACCTAACCGACGCTAAATGTATACATAACAGTCAAGCTTCCACATATTGGCAATAGTGAAAGGCGGCATTGTTTTCATGCTTGCCAACCGAGTTCCCGCTTCAATCCTCCCGACTACGTATGATGGCAGGGAAGGGAAGCGGGACGATTGTAGGTGGGATAGGAAGAAGAGATTTGCTTATACCCGAGAAAATGTTATTTCAGGAAAGAGGATAGCACAAGTTGTTACTAGCCTTTGTTACTATGAAAACATTCGACATGTTTCATGAAAGAAAGCACATAATACAAGCAGAGCAACATCGGCGAGTTCAGATTTCGATGTTAGATACATAATGAAGCAATTTGTTTGCGCTTAATTGCTTCGGCTATAACAAAACTATCTAACTTGGTCTAACTGTTTCAATCCTATTAAGAAAAAATGCAGCTATGCCCACCCCCAATTGACAATGATCTCCTTGACGCAAACTCCGGGCCATCGGATGAACCGTTCCAATCGTCCATCGGACAAGATCCTGATGACCGAAATACTGTGACTGGAAGACGTCCCGGTGAATTCGGACGAAACATTCGATCGTGCAAAATATGTACCTTCTCGTGGTAAAGCTCCGACAGACGATTGCGTGAAAATCAACCCCAATGCCAGCAGCAGCATCGAGTACCTGTTCCAGAAAGCCATCAGGCTTTTGTAATATGTTTTAAACTTATATAAACGCAAGACCTATTAAGATAACAGCGAAATATTTTTTAATCAGAATGAGGATATACGGAAACGAAATAATTAATAATTAATTTACAAAACTATCCAATACAAAAAGAGACTTCGTCGTCCATATTCTTTATCTGAAAATAATTGTAAGAATGCCTTTTATAATCAAAACTGAATATTTCAATGTGTGTTTCTAATATATTTTGTATAGCAAAAAATTTTTTATAGATAGTGATTAATTTTCTTTAAAAAAATATCTTGTGCAAGTTACAATAACTGTAACTTTTTATTGTTTTTTTGTTTAGAATCTATAAAAAATTTTATAAATAATTTTATAAATTTACATAAATATTACTAATAATAAGATTGAAAGACCGCTAATGTTAAACATAATGCTTTAAATTAAGAAGCGCCATAATGGTCAGAACGTTAAGATGTTGAACTATTGTAAATTCATTTAAATGAATTAATTTCAGAAATGATAATTGCGTGCCGATATGGTTGTCGGACTTTCAACGCAATCAAATCTGAAAATATTAATAAGAATTTTGGGGGGATTATTAATATTTTCAGATGTGATTGCGTTGAAAGTCCGACAACCATATCGGCACGCAATTATAATTTCTGAAATTAATTCATTTATTTATTATTAATGAATTTACAATAGTTCGACATCTTAACGTTCTGACCGTTATGGCGATAAATATTACTATTTGATTAACATTATAATAATGCTTCTCTCTCTATATTGTATATAATTTTTTAAATAAGAAATATTGCAGCTTTTTTAAAATTTCTATAAATTCCGAAAAATATAAACGGTGTATAATATATCTTACAAGTTTATGTCATAATTTAAAAATCTGATTAAAAAATTTATATAATTAATATATAGTTTTTAATTCACAAACATATATATTAATGATGTATAATTATTACTACAGATTTTTCAGAATTATGAATATTATATCAATTTTTTTTTCTGAAACCTTACATCTATTTTATAAATATTTTTAGAAAATAATTTTCGAAAGTATTCCAGCTATTGTATTAAAAAACTATAAAATGAAATGAAGTTATACAAGATAATATTTTTACAGATATCAAAGATGCTACAGACTAATTGCCTAATCTCGTTTATAGATTCTTTGGTCGTCATATATAAGGTGATCTAATAGAAACAGAGCATCTGAGTAAGTCTACTAGATATAAAGAAATTGGACACAAAATAATTGTAAAAGAATAATTTATGTAACATCATTTATGTAACAATAATTTATGTAATAAAGAATAAATAAGACATAAGAAACAAAAAGTCAACAAAATTCTTTCATTATAAGATAAAAAAAACAAACGTTGTCTTTAGAAAATTATCTAAAAATATATAATTAAATAAAAATATATAAGCTTAAGAAAATTCTTCTACGGTTATATTTGTTTCTTAAAATTATACAAATTACATTTTTTTACATTTTCAATTTAAAAAGAATTATTCGTTTATCCTGTTTCATATATTAATCGATATTAACAATATTTTCTTTTGTCATTTGTAAAGTAACGTTTGAAATCATAAATGTGTAATTAGTAAACTTGCGTTAATAAAAATAAAAAATAGAAATGCAACATTATTAAATGCGAAATATATATTTATATTAAAGCGACATATTATATTAACTTCTCATGCTATTTGTGGAAGTGCTATCACGAAAAGATCACGTCATCTTTTTTTTTTACATTTATCTTTATTTTCGATATTGCGACTTCAAAGTGATGATAATCTCATCCATTTTATAACTAAATATCTCTCTTACTTAGTAGTTGTTATTATTATTATTATTACTATTATTATTATTTATAGATATCACAGTTATAAAGTTCATTTTAAAATTAAAATTATTCTCAAAATAATCAATTTTCTTTTAAAGTTATATGAAGTAAACGACAAACATGCTCATACCTCTTTGATACACTCATCTGTACCATCCGAGATTCAAAAGTGTCAAATTCTTTCGGTCTTCAAGTACGAAGAGTTCGAATAATGCCATATGTGTAGTTTCACATAACGCCGTTGTCGGTTTAAAGAGAAATTTTGTAGTCCCTCATATATTCACTTAACTTCACACTTATGTGTTTACGACCGTAAAGAAAGATCTTTAATTATATCGCGACGGTTTGAAGGATGAATCAACAATTAGGACGAACGATGAACGGTCACGTGGTTACCTCTGGTTCCCCTTAAGCGTCACTTAAGCGTCACTCAAGTACAATTTTTTCATTAAGATTTATTTATATCAAGTTTATTTATCGAGAAAATATTGAGATTACTTATTAAAGATTTATATATATATATATTTCTTTTTTTTTTCGTGCAATACTTTTAGCGCTTTAACTGCACTCGACGTCACGCGACGTGACGATCCAGCGAGTGTCAGTCCGCGAAAGCCAAGTATGAACCGGCCGTACTAACAACTGGCGCGCTACGCTCGCGGCTCTCCCTTAAATACCGGCGCGGGCGAGTAGAGTTCGGGTGGTTCGGTTGTCCAGCAGCATTCACCTATACCACCTCCGTTCTGTCACTTACGGCCTCTCTTCTCTCTCGTCTCTTCGCTACCCTCCCCCATCCTGCTTTACTCCATGTACTCCCTATAGTCTACCCTACTCCGAGTTTCCCTTCTGTAGCCTCTCCGCCGCGCCGTTCGGACACGAACCAAACTCCACCCCCTGCCCCTTCTTCTTGTCCTACTCCTTCGCATCACCGGCGTCTACCGCCAACGAGCCGCGCGCCTGCCAAATCCAATCCCACCTACTCATCCTGCGGGGATCTAATCTCCGCACGGTCTTGCTCTTTCTTTCCGTCTTACTTGCCAATTTCTCTCTTTACCCTTCTGTAGCCCAGGCTGCAGAGCCACCGTCGATTTCTTTCAGCCTTCGAACGACTGTGGTAAATGCCGGTGCTTTGGTCCCGCTGATGCATCCATCACCGCGCGTCACTGCACCTTACGGTCATCGATATTCGAGATTTCGACGTAACCCTGCGCGGCGAATTGCGAAAAAGCGCGCTATGACATAATACACTGATATTGGTCGCGACCTTCCGCACATTTATCGCGAAACACTCATGTAATCGGAATATATAGGGTGGCTTCAAAGTTGCTCACTACACGTCGCAGATGTACGCTTATAATCCTTTTGGATCCTTATTTGCATTTGTCCTCTACCACACAAGTGTCAAGAGGTCTCTATATATTTACAAGCGATCAATAATATCAAATATTTTCATCAACCAATTACTTTTGGTGATAATAATAAATGAACTACCAGACTTTACTAAAGTTTATTTAAACTATCTAAGTTGAAATAAACTTTAATAAAAGTTTAATCACAAACGTACATTTAAGGATAATAAAAAAGATGATGTTCGATCTAATTTTTGTCAAACAAAACTCGAGATCAGATTCTAAAATTACTGCATGCAATTTGAAATTCATATATACCTTCTAATATAAAAGACAGTTAACAATGTTAAGTGTATAATTACGGAGAGAATTTTTTCTTAGAATTTACTCTGAAAATATGGTAGTCCTGGGACAACATTGTATTTCGAAGAATTTTTTATGTATATTTCTCTCATTCATTAATAAAACTATAATAAAATATAAAGTAAGTTTGATTAATTTTACTGAAGTGCATGATAAAAATCTTTAAAATATTATATTGTACCACAACTACCATATTTTCAGGGTAAATTAAAAAAAATTCTCTCTGTGATGTTTAAAGACAAACCCTATTTAACAATCAAGTTACTTTTTTCTATATTCTTCACTATTTTATTGTCATCATATAAATTGCGTAACACGTCAGCGAATCGCTCGACAATAATAAATTATACAAAATCGTGCGACAAACGCGGTTGTTGCAAATTCTGAAACATCGTACCACTATTAGTATGTGACCAAAGGTCATTTTTCACGCGAAACATACGATAAACTTTTATCGCGCGAATGATTTTTCGTATAATTACGTACATCTACAAACTTTACTACGTGTAATCTTGTTTTACCTTTTATAGCAGAAAACTTTTTATTTCTTACAATTAAAATATATTACGTGTTTCATAATTGAATGTAGCGATATGAATGGAAATCGACTGTCAATTTTTAAATGTTGCAAAATATACATGTAATTAACAAATATTATAAAGAATTTTTATATAAAATTTCTAAAGTAATGTCCGATTAATAAGTTAATAATAATCACATGTACCGGATGTGTAAGAAATAGCTTTATACCCTACATTTAAAAGTTGAAAATGAAGAAGACAATGTAATTGCAAAGTAAATCAATTTCAGTAGCGCTTGAAAGAAGTAGTTCTTGGAAAAGGACTGGTGGTGCGACGTAAGATGTGTTCGAATCATAAAGATTCGTATTTTTATGAATCTATTCGACAATTTTACGCGCATGAAATCGCAGCGGTCAAAGTCGTTTGGCGGAACGAATAAGTGGCAGAGAAAAGGTGGTGGTTTCTATCCATTGTAGCCCTTGTAGTTATGACTCCTGCACCGTTGAAAGATGGAAAAGTGCGGGCAGTCTATAGCGTGAGAAAGAGTACATTAGGTATATATTTCTGTGTTTGAAGTTATAGATATTATTTAAATTTGTTATATTCAAATCAATTATAATTTGAAATTGTATTTAAGAATTTAAAACAATTCTATCTGTTTAATATATAAAATTAAACATAACATTAAAAGATAATATAATATATGACATTAAGTTAATGTAGAACAAAAATAGGTTTTAAATATTTTCACAACAGTTAATACACGATATATGTTCTAATTGTAAGTTATGCGAGTGTATGAATTAAAAGAAACTAATTTGAGATACGAGGATATATATGTCGCCTAGTGTACAATTCAAAAGGAGGTGTAACAGAAGAAAAGGACTACGGCGACGCAAAAGGCGAGAAGGCGAAGCGAAGGGTGAGATGAGGGTCTGTGAGTAAGGAGGTAATTCCTGCCGTACGCGATTGTTCGGCTTTCGAGGGTTCGCGAACGAGTCACCGTCTTTATATATATGATCCTGAGGAAGGTAAAGCAAGCCGGACCAAACTTATTCCCGTTGTTCTAGTCTCAAACGCTGAAGACCTTCTCTCGGCCTTCTGTCGGACAGCATCGAAAGCGTTTGAACGCTTCCTTACTAATCACCGTTACGAATCTGGTAGTGAGCCTCTAGGTAATACCGATCCGCAATTGAAAGGAAATGCAATTGGTCTAGAATATCCTATGTACACATATATATGTGTAACTTAATGTAAAAGTTGTTTCAATCAAATTGCAATGATTAAGTTCGTTAACTAATCTATTTTTACAAATTGAAGTTTTTATTTAAACATTAATTGTAACTATTAATAAGTTAGTTTAATATAATGCACATAGACGAAAACTTGAAGCGACTTACACTCTCGTAAAGGTGTCCCGTCAGCAAGTCATAGAGTTGACCCCTTTTTCAGGCTGCTTTCGTCATGATACTTAAGGCATTCAGGCAGCCGCCATTTTT
>NW_017257086.1:477846-497729 GCF_001594055.1 Mycetomoellerius zeteki
TCGGCATTCGCTGCTAGGAGGGATCGTCGAAAGTAATTAAAACCACAAGTGGTCGAGGCGTTAAAAAAGAGGGAGGGACGTGGTCCCTGGTTTGCGTCAAATGATGTGCTGTAAGCGATCATAGACGCGGTTAACTCTACAAAAGTCGCGATATAATTGCTATAAAATGGGGGACAATCCTTTCTTTGATTATTACTTGTTTAGAGGCAGAAACAAAAAATTTTACTTTTGATTTTAAGCTTTCTGCTGACGAGTATAATAAATAAGAAAAATTTGGCGAACGCTAAACGAAACGCTATAATGAGAACTCGAAATTTTACAGAATCTATCGAGACTGCAGAGTACAAGAGGGAGAATAGGCGTAAAAATTTCGAAGAAACGTTGAGAAATTCTCGAATAAATCTCGAGGAAAAGAAGAGAGAAAATTCGACCATCTTGCTCCGGCAATTTATCCGCATCTCTCTCCCTTCCGTCCTTTCATTTTAGTTTGCGATGAGACAATGGGACAACAGTTGCAAGACGCGATAGCGCCGGATTAATTCTCGATCGATTTCGAAGCTACTCCATCCGCTCGTATTGTCCACAATCGACCCTGAGAGTCGTCAGCTTCACGTAGTCGTGTATGGTGTACGTTGCAATACGCGTGAGTTGGTGTAGACTGTGCGTGTTGGTATGCAGACGCGAGCGCGCGCGAAGAAGCCAGGACCACTGGAGACTGAAGATCAAATTATTATTATTATCATAACCATCTGTATGCCTGCCTGCTACTTCCAAAAGCTTAAAAGTTGGCTCGTTCACCAGATCAAAGGAGCCAATGTCGCATTCTCTCGAGAGAATAGAAAAAGCATCTCCAATGGCAAGTCCCTATAGACGAGTAGATTTTCAAACGAACAGTACGGTGTGCCGGTATGTATAATATGCCGCTAGAGTACTCTTGGGAAATATAATCCTAATGCGATTTCAATCGTGCTTATAAAGCGACTTTCGTACAGACCTTTAATGTGCATTGATACAACAAAAAATATATTTAGTGAAATATATGATTAATTCTTTTCTGTTTCTTTTTTTACAGCTTCTTTCGCACTGAGATGTGCATATTGGAACATATTATATAGATGACAGGTGACACAAGCATCTTTTACAACACAAAATTCGACTATTATATTAAAATACTTATAGGGTAACTCCGGGGTATATACGCCGCACCTATCAAAAACTTAATTTATTAAGTATTATTTACTATGTTTATAGTGAACGAACTATATCAGTAAAAACTTTGTACTGTCTACTACTATGAAAAAAATATTAGAAATCCGAAATATTTATTTTTCATATTAAAAAATAAACTTTTTGAAACCTTGTATTTTTGCCGCATATCTCATAGGGGTGGGATATATGGCTACTCATAGGGGGAAAGGGGATACGTACGGTTCATGAAAAATTTACAAATTTGCAAACCTGCTTAATAATACAAACATGCTTTACTATTCCACTACACGTATGTATCACGAAATAATCACTAAGTCTTTTACACGTCCTACATTAATCATTTTATGTAGATTATAACTTATGATGGCGTTACTTATTACAGTGACAAATCGATTCAACTCACAATAAATTCATTAATATTAACAGTAAGAAGCTGAAATCATAACACAATACTAATATAACATAAAGGCATGTAACAGAGTAGTTACGGGAAAATTACCCCCACTCCTTCTATTTTTTCTGACTTCTGCGGCGTAAATCCCAGCGCGGCGTATTTGCCGGAGTTACCCTATACAAATATTACAAATACAAAATAGAATACATATATTTTATATCAAATATAACATTTCTAAACTATTGAAACGTCAATGAAAGAATGTTGTAATTAAAATATAAATTCTTTATATAAAATTCATAGAGCTAAAGAGACTATAACGATAATGTTAGGACACCCTGTGTATAGACCTGACTCACGATTGGAATCTGAAAACATCGATGACCCTCATTAGGTAATCATGTTTTAATTAAGCTAGAAAAAGGATGCCAGCCAGTTTCTTTCATTACTCGAGAAACTATTATCATATTTCATCGAACAGATAAATATAAGATTAATATGTTACAAAAGAATTCATATTATACATATACTTCCAGAAATATGATCTCTCTCATATAACAAAAATTTATTCATATTACTTAAGCTTACATTTATACAATTATTCAAGTTCTTTACTTTAGGCATAAACATAGCATTTAATTAATTGTATTTGTTCTTTGGAGAAATTTAATTTCTTTATTTAATTTCAATAAATTTTTTGATCTCGAATATTGTAAAATTTTTCTTTATCCTTTTATTTTATGAAATTTGAATAAAAAAATATAAAGAGTACGACATAATTCATTATTGTTAAATTAATACCCTGAACGACTCGGATAAACGTTAAAATCCCAAAATGAAAATCATTGGATCATTGGATCGCGATGTAAGAGAGATAGCGACGTCATCGATGGTCCCTTGGTATAAGCGGGAAGACATAATTGATACGTACAAATCACCCCCTGCTGCTGACACGAGGAGGACGAAGCTAGGGATGAGTATGAGTGTACCGAGAAGGGACGATCGACGAACGGTTGTTTGACGGCACCTCTCCCCTTCCTACACCGACGCACTACGTGAAGCTGGTATCGCATTCACGGTCCACTGCCTCAGGATTCGGGTCCTCCACCCCGCTTCTCTGCGCCGGCTCTTCCTTGTAAAAAGAGAGAATACAGAGGATATACCACCCCTCGTCGGCGATCCGTAACCCCCGATCGTCAGAATCGAAGGTATCACACAACGAAACGTACTTAGCGAACCGCTACATAAATAACGCATCTGCCATCGCACTTTGCTGCTATATACACGCTTTAAGCGGCTATGCATTTTTCGCTCTGTCGGAAATAGTTACTATTCACACACAAATGCATTGTGAAAGCTGCTAAAGTCTCTAACTCGTGATGCTGTTGCAGAAACGTTGTAGAAACAATTGGAATAATTATTAACCGAAGCCGCACTGCAGTCGCTATATTGAATAAATTTGAATTCAAAATTAACGAATCGTAACAATAAAATGATACAGCGCAAAAGAATATTCCTGATAAAGATAAATAGTTATCTGATTGTTGAATTCTTAGACACTAAAAATATATATATATAAATTAAAAAGAAGATTTTAATTTTTTAAACTACATTATAGTCATTATTACGGTATATCGTCTAGAGTATGATGACCTTTAAAAGATATATGATATTATCTATCAACCGCGAGATATATGTATATGTTAACGTAAAGGTAAAAGTTAGAACATGGGAGAATGAACGTAAACCATATAAGATTCTCATTCTAACGGCATATATTGGCTTTTTGCCAAGCTATGATGCCGGACCATTAACGAGCGGGCTTGCTTATCAGTTGCTGAGTTCGCGCTACTAGCGTCGGCGATGACCAGCCGTCCGATGAAACTGTTTCTGTCCTCGTATCACCTAGAGACCGCTACGTCTCATAATTCGTCGCATACTGGTTGTAAATGACGAAAACGATCGGCGTAATCGCTAACGCTGACGTCTATCTTCGATATTGATCACCTATTGATCGTGAATCGACTCGCATTCTACCGCCAAAATTATTCATTGGCATGATGTATAACACGTTACACTGAACTGTGTTAACGTGCAATCGCAACTTTCTCATTATTCTTACAAAAATTGATTAAACGGATATTAAAATTTTGTTTCAACAAATTTATTTAATTGTAAACTTATACTTAACATTTTTTGCATTTCTTATGATCAAAATATAAATTAAAAAATATATTTCCTCGTTAAATAAGATAAAGATAAAAAAATAAGGAAATTTATTATTTATTTAAATTCGACAAGTCACATCTATTTTAGATATTAAAAATTTTTTAATTTTGTTTTAAAGTCATATTCATTAAAATTCAATGAAAACTTATAGGAAAAATTTGTTGTAAAAAAATAAATTTTTGTACGATAAACATTTCTCCACAAAATCTTTCAGTTAAACACGTTGTTTGTTTTTTTATCAAAATATTTTAAAACAAAGATAGTCAAGCTTAAACATTTTTTATATATTCGCTTTTCATTTCAATTATGTCACCCGCGTAACATTTTTATACACAAAATATATAATGTACAATATATGTATATTACAGTTGTTTTAAAAAATATAAATACATATTACATGATGCGAATATATATTATTTATAGTACACTATATGTTCAAAAAATGAAAAAAAAGATCGAATGAGGGAAGAGGAGAGAGAGAGAGAGAGAGAGAGAGAGAGAGAGAGAGAGAGAGAGAGAAGGAATCATATATTTATTATATCTATTTCTAAACAGTACGTATATCTAAAATTAGGCCATAAGACATTTTAAAGACGTCATTAAGGCCGGTATTCATAGGTTCTTATTTTCAGACCGTCTTAAGTTATAATGTCTTAAGACGATAAGGTGGCCATCTGATTGGTTCGTGATACCTCAAGACTGAACTTAAGATGGTCTTGAATATAAGAACTGACTATGAATACCGGCCTCTATGATGTTTTAATGATATCTTTGTAAGATGCTTCGCTCGTCCGATTTTGGACATGCGTACTATCGTGTAGCTGCATGATAGTGGCTTGCATTATATAGAAAAGTGATAATTCCGGAAATATTCGGAAATAAGGAGGAATATAATAGGTAGTCTGATACGTATTTATACGAAAGATATGAAAACTATCCGCAGAAAAATAAGAAAAATTGCTAGAGATAGCGATAGAATAAAATATAAGCGGAAGGCTTATAAGAAATCGAGTGTGTTCGAATATGGCGGAAAAATGGTCGCGCCGTCGGCAAACAAGGAAAAGTGCTGCTATCACGGAAGCGCACGGCGATCTCGGCGACGCTGCCGGCGGCGGCTGCTGCTCCTCTCCCTCCAAAATCACGCGTACATTGGCAACATTGTTTTTTGGTAGTTTACAAATAAAATGGCCGATATGTGAGGCTAGTTTGTATGGACAATAAAATATGCAATTATGTAAAATTAATGACCGTCGGCTGTGCGTGCGTCCAAGTGAAAACGTAGTCCCGTGAGCGCGAAAGGCGGAAAAAGTGCTTGAAGCACGAGTGAGAGTGTGGGAGCGCCGCGGGAGGAAGGTGGAGGTTGTCTTTTAAGACCCGTGGACGCCGCGGTCGCGGGCCCGATAACGAGGAAACCACTTATGGTCTCCAACACATAGAAGAGCCGTGCGGCGTGCTTCCTTCTATTGGTGTACAGTGGCGCGACAACGCTACGAAAACAACTCGTAGATCGGCGGAAGCACGTTTTGAAAAGAGTTTACGGCCGCCTTATTCCGATATTGCCGACGTACCGCGTACGGCAGGTACGGCTGACCGCGACTCTTTGACTCGTCTCGCACAGGCCCGGTCTCGGTTTGTGTCCCGAGAACGGAGTAAGCGCCTCGGGAATGCATTACACCTTCAAACTGTAGCGAGATTAACCACTTTACAGCCTCGTTGTATGTAGCCCGCCGAACGGAGCTGGGGCCGGAACTACCGAGTCAAGCGTCCAATTCAATCCTCTTCCACGGCCGTTCTTGGCACAGATATGACACCCGTGTTTTACCTCCAAGGCCGAGATACTGGAGCGTGACGGGTACGTTTACTTGGAACCTCTCAAAATATTTCCCACCGATCAGTTTGTTATAGTGGAAAGGGCTGGCGCGGACAGGGATGCATTGACAGACGACACGGAGCAACGCACGAGTGCCGCGTCCAGCCAGACTCACCCACCTATCACTACCTTCACAACCATGTGTACCACTCCTGGAAATGCAGGCGCAGGATTCGGGTATGCTTGGTCCTTTGGCGGACCAGGGACAGAGACCCGAGAGAATACCCAGAGCGAACTCGCCACCAATATCAGTTACGCTGTCAACAACAATCAGGATCAAGGTTCCAGTCAAAAGATACAAGTCGACATTAAGCCGGCCAAGGTTGCCACTACCACTCATCGTCGGCCAATGTTTGCGATGAACGAGAGTTGTCAGCAAACCCCTACTACGCATCATGGCCATACGGGTGGAGCGCATAATCAAACAACCCACGGCACTCACGTTCGCACTAAAAAGCATCACGATGTATTTTCATTAACCTGTGACAAAGGGGGATGTAATTGCGATGCGGCACACCCTACACCTCCACCTTCTTTATTCTCAAACACCTTAGTTTTTACTACAGCCGACAAGCATGCCATGAGTAAGCACTTCATGACACCACTCGGGCCATTGCAACTTACGGCAGAAGAGTGCAATGAGATCTTAATGAAGAGAGCAGCCGCTGCGTCTAATCAAGCCAATGCATCGAATAACGTTGCGACCAGTCAGACAGACAATACTGCCCATTTCGGGCATGTTTTGACTCATGTGAATACTACGCAAATTGAAACGAAAGTCAAACAGCAACAAGATATGGGAAGTCAGGTCCGTGTACCGAAAGAGCGACCGTATTCTTGTTCAGAATGTGGCAAATCCTTTCTTCTCAAGCATCATCTTACGACGCACGCCAGAGTTCATACTGGAGAACGGCCACACATTTGCATTCATTGTGGCAAGAGTTTTGCGCACAAACATTGTCTTCATACACATCTGCTGTTACATAGCGCCGAGAGACCGTATCAATGTCGCGAATGTAAAAAATCTTTCACGCTGAAACATCATCTTGTAACACATACCCGCGTGCACACGCGGGAGCGGCCGTTTGTCTGTCAAGAATGCGGAAGAGAGTTTCCTCTAAAACGTCATCTAGTGACGCACAGTAAGTTCCACTCGGGGGAAAGACCTTACGTTTGCGAAGAGTGCGGGGAGTCGTTTTCGCAAAAGGATCATCTTACGATGCATTCACGCTTCCATGGCAGCCTACATCCATTTGTTTGCCACGATTGCGGTGCAACTTTTCAAAGGAAGTTTGAGCTAGTTAATCATGGTCGGCTACATGGCAGAGTTCCACATTCGTGTACCGTCTGCGGAAAGGAATTTCTGCAGAAGAGAACACTTTTAGCTCATATGCGTTTACATACAGGCGAGACACCTTTCGCTTGTACCGTTTGTGGAGAAGCATTCCCTCGGAAAGCAGACCTGGTCGCTCATTCTAAGATTCACAATAATAATGCAAATACGGATGAAAAATCTCTTACATGCAGGTGAGACATCATATATATATATATATATATATAATGTATAGTTGCAGTAATTTTTTAATTTTATCTCAAGATAATTCGTCTCTCTTATAACATGATATAACTCTAATTGCTATTAAAGATATTCTATATGAAATTGTTATAAACTTTGCTCTATGTTCAGCGATTTCATGTATGCTGTGAGATGTGTATTTACATATAAAATTTGTATTGAGACAAATTTATTGCATATGTCGAATTCAAAATATATAATGTCATAAAATTGAATTATTGAACATAATTGTGATGTAAAATATGATATTAAGACAAATTGAATCAAAAATTTTCTTTTATTTATGATTTCATTGTTAAGAATTTAAGCTATCAGAAAAAGTTTAGTACATGTAAACATGATTTATGTAATATATATTAATATTGCTTGTAACTAAACATCTTTCAAAATTTTTATACGTTTGACAAATCAGAAGAGATAAATATCTAGCTCTTATTAGTGTACTTAAAATAGATGAAAAAAAATATAATTCAAATATATATTCACTTTGTGATATTATAAAAAGTACGCTCAATTTCTTTCTAGTAGAACAAACGATTCGTAATAAATGATTATTATTTCAGAGAATGTGGGCTGGAGTTCCCGAATCGAGAAGCTCTAAATTTGCACCAAAGGTTACATACTGGCGATCGAACACTTGTAACGGACCTTTGTGGGTTAGCAGCTGCCTTTCAGCAAACTCCAGCACATTTTCTTACTCCGAACACTCCAGGAGCACATCAAGTAATCATCACTATGTACTAATTTAATACTTAAAAATATCTTTAAATAACGAAATTTAGCAAATTTTTATTTTTGTTTTTAACATTAAAGATACCTCAGTATCTCAATTAATAATTGTAACAATCTGTGCTCAAAATGTGAAATATCCAAATTATAAATAACATATTTTTAGATGAACGGACCGATAGGAACGCCTGGTGTGAGTCATATGCATGGCGCAACACAAACATCGCCGCCAGTGGGTACAGGACCAAAACCTAAGCCACACATTTGTCCTGATTGCGGCCGTGGTTTCGCACAAAAACACGGCTTGTCGCAGCATCAACGACGTCACACAGATGGTAGTTGTCATATAAGATCACACATATGCGATAAATGCGGCAAAGCTTTCTTCCAAAAGAATCATTTGTTACTACATCAACGTCAGCATATGGATCCACCACCAAGTATACTTAGGCAACAACAAAGACAAGCTGCCCAGGCTGCGGCTCAACAAGCGCAACAGCAGCAGCAACAACAGCAGCAAGTGCAACAGCAAGCGCAACAGCAACAACAAGTTCAGCAGCAACAACAGCAGCAGCAGCAGCAAGTGCAACAAGTACAGCAGCAGCAACAGCAGCAACCACAACCACAGCAACAGCAGCAAACGTGTACTGTCGATACGAAAACGATTCAACTGCAGGCAATACAACAGCAGGTACAGCAGGTACAACAACAAGTGCAACAGCAACAGCAACAGCAGCAGCAACAGCAGCAGCAGCAACAACAGACGCAGCAACAGCAAGCATGTTCCGTGGACGCTAAAGCAATACAGTTGAATGTCACCATGTGAGACGGTATAAAGATGAGGGACTGGAGAGTCCTTGAAACAATAGCACTCCCAAATGCGCACCCTGCTGCCACCCTCTGCACACACTTCTCTTGTACTAACAATACACGTTAGATATATATTTATTATCTCTAGATTCAAAAATAATAATCAATTTTATTACAAGAATAGGAATATACAAAGGATATACATATATATACACTATATTCTAATTAATATAAGGCTTGTAACAAGAAAATAAAAATAACCATATATTAGTGTTTTACATATACTTTATAAATATACAAATATAAAAATATATATAAATATATAAATATATAAATATATACTCTAGACATGTAAAATGAGACTAAACAAATTAGTTGCCTTAACGAGAAGAAGAATTTTAATGGACATATTAACTATTATGTTTGGTGATTTTTTCATTTACTTTTATTTAGTAGGACGTCACTTTATAAGAAAACACATATTGAATAAATCAAGATAAAAAAAATAAGTTCGCCGTGTATCGCTGCTTTGTTGTTATCCTTCTCAATCAATGTATTTGTGCGATGGTAATTGAAAGGAAATAATCAATGTATGAACAGTAAGAGAGTAACAGAAAAGGGGGAAAATTCTGTAAACGATTTTGGCAAAGGGAGAGAGGGTGGCAGACATTGCGCATTTATGAAGCATTTTTAAAGCTTAGATCTATACAAGATAGCATTTTAGCCCCGCGCAATTTATATTTTTACGTTAAATAATACGAGCAAATTGTTCGTTAAATTTTAGAAATACGTAAGAATCCCGGTTTTATAAGATCCAAATATCAATAAATGGATGTAAATGTTTTTCGTGAAGAATTAACGCGATGTATGGACGCCATATATGATCTTAACTTTATATACAAAAATTAAAATGCATATATTAGTTTTACATCAGTAAAGTTACAAGATTAATACATGTATTCTATACATGTATTAATCTTGTATCTAATCTTTTTATACGTGCACTTCGCGTTTAGGATCCCAAGAAGCCTTTCCATATGCTTAATTGTCTTTTTCGATCAAAATATTTTCTCCATGATAATAAAGTGCGCGTCGCGTGCAGTTACGTGTGAGATTGTTTAGCGGGCTCTTCTAGTAAAATACAAATTTAATTTTTGTCAGCAAGAGTATATCAATAATATAGCTAGAAAATCAGAAGAAATACGAATAAAGGTTTCCTACATAGTTTTAATACGTATTTCTTTCTCTTTTTTTTTTAAATAACGTAGAGCGCTGCCGTACCGATATCCGTAATATATGCGTATATACAAAATTTAAAGTGCAAATTTATGTGTGATCGTGATCAATGTCAGTTTTTCTGCCTCTTTCTGTCTCAAACAAAATTGTAGATGTTAATATTTCTTATTTTTTCTTTCAGCTCACATATTGAAAGTTCCAAACTTTTTTTAAATCGTCCCGTCTTTCTTTTCTGTTCAAAATTTATTAAATAATATAACGCTCGAGAAAAAGAGAGAGAATACTGTGGACACATTACATCGGTATGTAAAAGTAAGTACATATCGCATGAATCATAATATATGAATCATATATATATATATATGTGTGTATACGCTTAATTAATTATACATATACACATATAATGTTTAAGTCATATCAAATCGATCAAAAAGAAGTTCGTACATACATATATGTATTTTATTTTTGTTAATGTATAAAGCTATATATGAAAAAAGGATTCAAATTATATAATTTTTTTATTAATCTAATATTTTTTTAAATACACAAACTGACATATATATTTTTTGTCGTTTTATATAAAAAAAAAAACATATACTAAAGTTGGCAAAATAGATATAAGCCTGAAAATTGGTGTTAATTAATATTAGAATGTCAAGGAACACTATTATTTATTACGAATTTATTATTTACTGCAATTTTACAAATCGTTGAGTATTCCTATAGTATTCTCGAATTTTAATTCTAATAAAATCCATTTCAAACTAAACAAACAATACGTAAAGTTTCGCGTACTTTTTATTTGTGCGTCTTCAATTTTTTTAAATCAAAATAAATTAGAATATCTTGTTATCTATGAAAAACTGACGCCATATTTCTCGCAGAAAATATCATTAAATGCGCGCTTTTCGTCACATCAGAATTGTACAAAGATGGTAATGTGAACAAAAATACGCATTGATCAAAATAATAGAAAGCTTCGGGATTAAAAAATCTGAAATAAATTCTCTTTAAAAAGTCGAACGCAAAATAGTACTTCCACTGTAATTATATTATTATCTCATACAGCACACAGATGTATCCGAGATATACATTCTGGAGACGTCCTTAGGACATTCGAGGACATATGGACGTCTCCTGGAGGTCTTTGCTGTGTATATGTATGTGTGTGCGTATGTAGGATATTATTTTTAATTGACAGATCTCATTGCAAAATCTGCCCTGTGCTATCGGACCTAGGTAAGAAAGCATCATGATTAAAATAAAGAAACAATTGTATTTGCTTTGTAAATCTTTTTAAAAACGTAGGGACATCTCGTTACATATTGCACGGAGAATCAATTATGTATGCAATTTCAAAAGAGCGCTTAATATATTAAATAATTCGATACATATCGATATTTTGCGAACGTCAAGTTCATGAATCGTCACCATTATCATCGTGAAATTATGCGTGAAATTATAATCGTGCCTTATACATCATTTGTCTACGCTATAACGTCAATAATGCTAAACGCTTAATGCCAATATCGCGTTAAAACATTCTTTTCACTTGCGTTTGTATTACAAGTGACATAAGAATTAAAAAAATAGTTTTATGCAAATTGCAATAAAGCCAGTTTATGAAACGTAAATTATTAGTATGAGATAAAATTTTAAATTTCTCACAGTATTAAAATAAAATTCGCTTTGACGCTGGGATGCGTTCGAAATTTAAAATGCCTTACGTTCTAATCTAAAATAACAATTGAACCGCCAGAATACAAAAATAAGACGTAATAAACAAAACAGGTCCTACAAAATTTTTTAAATCAATAATTAAGATTCAGACATTTCTTTGAGAAAAAAAGAATAAGTAATAGTCAAAGATCATTCGTAAGAGATGATATATCTAGATATTTTCTCATAACATTTTCGTGATATAAATCGATGGAAATGGCATAAATATTGATTTAAATGTATATGTATACAAGTGATGAAATCGCGATAGACTACAAAAAGAAATTGATCGCAGTTTTTAATGAAGGGAGAAAAAAAAGAAGCAGCCAGAAGTATAACACTGGAACAGGCCGTATTCTCGGCCGTATATTCGCCCGTTCGCTGATTTGCGACATGAAGCGCAATCAAGCGATATTTCGAATGAGACACGTCGCGCAGCCTAGCGGTGATGTCCGTAATCGCAAAGCGACGTCGGGCGCGTGCGCGCGGGTCATCGTATGCGCGATTTCGCCTGCGGACGAACCGAAATAAATCGAACGACGCCGAGTCGATCAGCGGTACGGACTACGGCGTAAACGGTAAACGGCGTTCGCAAGACGTGCGCGTTTCGCGTTAGTGATGATCAAAACGGACCGTCGTCCTCGCCGTGATCGCTCGTGGCACAGCACGCAGACGAAACAGCCGTGATCCGTGATCCGTGTTACGAGTCGCGAGGTAGAGGGAAGATCGAGAACCCGCGTCGTCGTCGCGCTCCGCCGCAGCGGTCACGGATGCATATGGAGGTACGTGAAAGCTCACCCCGTCGACGCTTCCTACTTTACTCCGGTACACGCGTTTTTTCCTTACTTGGAGAAATCCGCCGCGATTTCGTGAGACCCTCCACACGACGCGACGCGACGCGAAGCGACGCGACGAACGCTCTGCTCCGCGAGGCGACGCGACGCGACGCGACGCGACGCAATACGACGCTACGACGACACAGGGCTATCGCGAGAGCGCTTTGTCGTCGAAGCGCGCTTTGTGTCGCGATCGCAGTAGACGAATTTTCTTCGCTACCGCGCGTTCGGTCTGACCGGGTCGTCGTCACCGTCGAACGTTCTGCTTGTGGAGCATTATGCAGCCTAGTTGGCACCATAGTTACGTATACTCCATACTCCTTGTCCGTCTCTCTCCACTCGTCTCCATACTACGTATTATTGTTTTTCGAATCTTCGTCAGACTCTCGGCAAGGGACACCTTCCTCGCGACAGAGAGCGAGAATCACGTCTCGAACCTTGCACGAAGATGTTCCGGTGATACCCCGCGGTTAAAGCATCGGGTTTGTGTACGTTCTCAGCTGATGGGGCCTGTCAGCTGCCTCGTTCGTCGTGTCTCCCTCCGCCTCACCCCCTTGCCTCATTTCGCCTCGCCTCTGCACTTCATCTCGCCTACGCCTCGTTTCATCTCGCTTTCCTTCTGGCTCACCTCGTCTCTCGCCAGAGCATCACGTCGGATTAACGATCGACGATTCTTTTTCCGCCGTTATCAATGGCTCGCTCCGATTTTCTCAACGTGCCCTTCGTGTCCGACGCGAACCTGCTTTATATATTTATACCCAGGCGAGAGAGAAATTGCTTCGTTCTTAAGAAAAGTCTACGATATTTCAGAGCCGAGCAGAGCCGAGTAGGCGCAGGTGTTTACGCGACGTGGTACACTTGGAATTCCTCGACGATGTTTCAATCTTTAAACGGCGAAACGTTTCAACCTTTACTTAGGCCCTCTTCGATCGAGATACACAAATGTTTAATCGTACGCAAAATGGACTTGTCTAGACATCGATTGTATTCGTCGCGTTAGCTCCTGTTTACTCTTTTTGCTGTTTATTTCTCTTCCGCGCGTAACAAATCGCGTGTTCGCACACTTACAAGCGCATGTATACGATAAGCGACATGAATACGTACCGTCACCAGATAATGCGCATCGGTTTGTTTGTATACATTCACAGCTGATTCAACGCGTCACGTCATAAAAAATATCGTACAAACATCGGGACGATTATCTTGGTCATACACGCGTTCTCCCCCCCCCCCTCTCTCTCTCTCTCTCTCTTTCTCTGTCTTATTGTTGACATGTTTTGTTCGCGCGGATACTCGAATTTTGCCACGCTACATACGTCACAACTATTTTCATTAAAACTTTTTACAATTATTTCGTTTCCAAAATTGGCTTAACACTCTTAAGTTCGTATACATTAGTTTCTACAACGTAATGAAAAAACAATCTATTATTCATAATAGCTGCGTGATAGGAAAACAAGGATGCGCGACAAACGACAAAATTAATTAAATCTGAAGCAATTAAAGTAAACGTACAACATATACTTACTTTATCATTATGCCCGATTTTTTTTATTTAAGTTATGTCGTGAGGGTCTTTTATTTGTTTCTTGGCTGGACTATACGTGAGTGAGATTCCATCCCAGACGTACCAATGACAATCCCCAATCAACAATCAATTATTTCTCTTTTAATGTAAAAAGCCTTCGCATTGTATCAGTGCGATCGATCGCGTACAATCATTTGATCGGTTCGCGCTCGCGAGGAATGGCGAGGAGGGAGAGTCCGCGAGAGAATTGCAGCGCGAGATGTCCTTGCGTGTGCGGGCGTCTCGGATGCGACATTTATACACGCGACTCGATCGAACGTGGCGTTGTGGCGCGTGAACCTGTTGGACAACGGTTTTGTGTACATTTACAGCTGACTGGACTATCAGCTGACTGCGCGCGACGGAATCGCCGCGCCGCGCGCGCCTGCTCCGCTTATACCTTCCTCGTCTCCCTGTTGCACGTATTCCTTTCTTCGTTTCTGTTAAAAATTCGATACATTCTTCCTTCTTGAAACTAATCTCGAAGAATATTTACGGCATCTGCGCATTTGCATCGACCTGGATTGAATTTTCTGCAATCTTTCTTTCTTTCACGTCAGGGAACGCCACGCCTTTTTCTTGCCACTTTATTCCCTCTTTTTTCTTATGTTCTCCAACAATTTTCCTTGTGTCATAGTAATGTATTTCTCCAAATTACTCGATTACGAGCCCGTTCTTTGCATTTGTTCGAGCATTATCGTATGTATTATAGGAATCCTTACGAAATTGCTGGTTCGTTTGAACACTTGCATCTTGCATCATTCTCTAGATATATTTTTCGATCGAATCCGATCTGATTTATATCGAAAACGATAATTTGGTCGAAACTCTTTAGAATTTCCCGTGTAGACTCGACCATCTTCTTATCCTTGCGCCGTAATCAGTGCGTTACACACAATCGCGAGGGCAATGGCTCTCGTCGTCCATTTGATCCTCGTTTGTAATGTAGCTAATGCGGGGTGAAGGGGTTACGACTCGGGTAAATTCTCTTGTATAGAAGGCGGTTTATAAATAACTTAGGGGGCTTTGCCCCCTACTTCGGTCCTCGGTCGTCAACCCCTCGCTCACTTCTCTTCGATCCATCTGAGGCTATAGGAATCGTCTTTTCTCAAAAGCATCAATCCGTATCACCGATTTTTATGTTTAATAATAAGAACAATAAGTAGTTTTTGTTGTTCATATTATTACGTGGATCGTCCAATAAAATTTGATACGATTCAGTACATTCGACAAGGAGTTGATTGTGAAAAAGTGAATTGCGAATATAAAGAAAAATGATTTCTTTAACGAGTTTTTAGTTTTTAATCCAAGTGTCGGACGAGGCTTAGTCTCGTTGCAAGCTGTCGAGACAATTGTCGTCGCACGTACTTGCACGATAAGAATAAAAAAGACGCCGTTGCGTCTACAATAAGTAGCAATGACCTTGACTAGTATATTGACTCGAAAGTCCCGTCTCCCTTTGTTCTCGAACATCCGTTAGGAAACCCGTTCCCATACGATTTCGTTCTCTTCTCTCTTCGTGTAAGGATAGGTTGGGATAGGGTCGAATTTAATATGTACTCGTGCGAATCCGAGCAAATTCCGATACTTGACTCCGACACTTCCGCGCAATGGAGTTGGATTACCGCTTACAAAGACTACTACCTCATTCACTCGTAATCTGAACGAGACAATTTCGAACATGAAAAAAAGGAACAAATAAGTCTATGATGTTCGAAGATGTATAATTCGTGGAGATGCCGGAAAAAATCGAATCTCCGCGAATCAGTTTCGATCGAGTTCGCGATTCAGTTAGTAGGCATCTCGTGAGAACATGTGATTAGCATTTACTAAGTGTCTGGCATCCGTTCTAAAGAAGGACAAGCGGAGTACGCGGCTACTCGTCCCGCATACAGAGAAAGCCTCTATCTTTAACGATTCATAATAACGTCCTTGTCTCTTTGTTTGAACGAACGCCAGCACGTGGCGGCACATATCAGTCGATATGCAGCAGTACATCGATGCAAATTGCCTTTGCTTTGAAAGCATACGTTGTGTTTTGCTTTCACACGTCATTTCCGCAACTGTCATTGTGCTCCTTGTTGCTAGTCATTTTTTTTTGCAAAAGAAAGAGATAAACGAAAATTGAATTATACATACTTGTTGATAATACTTATTGATTTAAAATAAATTTTGCAAACGAAATGTTTTGTATGTATAAAATGACCGTGATACATTAATCCGCGCTATATTAATTTTTTGTGTTATTTCTAATTATTTCAATTTAGGTATCATCGTTAATGCAATTTAGAGACAGGCACTAACAAATTCATCGCGTAATTTACGAGGTGCGATCGATATGCTGTCGGCATGAAACGCGTGTATTGCAGCGTGCTATAACAGTGCTTTCCGAACCAATGTCAAATCGTTACTGTAAATACTTACTCACTTTACGATATAAATAACATTTTATTAGATTTACTTATATCCATGATATCCGCATTTGACATATAATTAAATATATAATTATGTATGAATATAATTAAATATACGTCATAAATTTTTCGGTACAATTTCTTTACGGTGCTTAAAAGAGATTTTCTTTCTCGTTTACGCGCGGTTTACTGACCTGTGTACGCGAAAGAAAAATAAAATAAAATAATTGTTTCGCGTGATCCCGTTAGAGCGAGAATCGATACGAAATGAAAATCGACGTTGCGTAGCATTTTTTTAGCCTTTAGCGTAATCTTGTTGCTTTACAGGTGTCCCCGAACCGGCGCTGTCTGAACCAGCTCAACAGCTGATCGGAGCACGAAGCGGTGGTGAAGGGGGCTACTATCGCACCACCACCCCGCGTTTCGGAGAATTCAGTCTCGTGTCGTCTAGGTATAAAAAATAAAAAAAGTCTCGTAAATCTCTTGGCGAAGAAAGAGATCTGTATTCTTCACCTGACACGAGGAGAATAGCAGCAAGGGCGAAGTGTGTTTTCGCTCGCTTGGACACGCCATCATGGTGAAAACTTTTCAAGCGTATCTACCTTCCTGTCACCGCACTTACTCGTGCATTCACTGCCGTGCTCATCTCGCCAATCACGACGAACTCATCTCTAAGGTAAGCCATATCTCGATCGAGTTTCTACGGCAAAATCCCTTGTATTCTTCTCCGACTAAAGATTTCTAATCGTCGCGAATATGATGGATCATATGAACATCGAAGAAACTTCTCGACGTATTTAACTAATTTATATTAACGGATAAATTTGATAAGAAAAGAGAGAGAGAAAACATATACATATATTTTGAAGTTTGATACAAGAACTTGTGATTTTTTATCTTTAACGTTATACTATATATAATCTAGTATATCTACAGTAAGTAATCAAACAGTTATTATGGGACTATTTGAAAAGATTTCTTTCAATTAGTCTTTTCCGTTTTAATTTACCTATTATGGATATTCGAGTGGTATGCGAAACGATTGTAAGATCGAAATATTCTAACGTGACTATTACTATCAGTTATATCTTGATAAATAAAGATAGGCTAATCTCAAAAGAATCTATTACAGCACAGAGATACAAAACTGCAGTCAAAATTTCGCGCCCCGATCGGAAACGTAAATAGTTCCATAATAACTAATAATAGAAACATAACTATATCTCTTTTTATTGTACATTAATGATATAAATTTTGTCTGTTTTGCATTTTCAGTCCTTCCAGGGCAGTCAAGGTCGTGCCTATCTCTTTAATTCTGTGTAAGTATAATTAATGTGTGTGATGAAAACAGAACTACTTTGAGATCTTTGGCATTGACTATCTTTATGACACGTACATATAGGATGTCCTAGAACTCTATTTTTATTCTTTTGAATTATTAATATAATTTTTTTATTAAGAACTTATTATTTTATTCATTTTTCCTTTAAATTTGATCCGATACTTTTTGTTTTCCATATTTAACATCTTCGTGTATATATATATATATATATATAGATAGATGTTTTATTTTAATAATTATCACAGTAAAAAAAACACTATTGTAAAGATAAATGAAAAATAAAGTTTCTGTGTTTTATTCTACCTTACAAGTTTAATTTTTTAAACTATTTTAAAACTATTTTTTTTTTAAATTATTTTTTTTTTAATTTGAAAATTAAATCAATAATTTTTCGTTGTTTTACAGTTGTGTAATAAACATAAACGAAATAAAATAAATTAAGATAAATATTCTTTACTTTCTAATGTTTTTGTAATAATTGTAATTTACGCGCGCGCGCGCACGCACACACACATACATAATACAGAACACATACGACAGAAATGGAAAAATGATAATTACGTTACGTAGGGTGAACGTAGGTTGCGGCCCCGCGGAGGAGCGAGTTCTGTTAACTGGGTTGCACGCTGTCGCTGATATCTATTGCGAGTGCTGCAAAACCACCTTAGGATGGAAATATGTTAGTTATTTGTTATCTTAAATTAGTCGTAAATAAAGAAAAAGTTTATAATGTTCACGATGTTAATAATTGTCTACTAATATTTTTTAGGAGCATGCGTTTGAGTCAAGTCAGAAATATAAGGAAGGAAAATTTATAATCGAACTTGCCCATATGATCAAGGAGAATGGATGGGAATGAAAAGCAGAGGGAAATAGAAGAGTTCCCTGTGCCTCTCATCAAACTTTTCCTGATGACGCCTACAACGTTGTTCTAATTGCAATGTACGGCCCCTCTCTATTCGAACCACCAACGAAAGTCTGTGATTTCATTTGTGATTTATAATCTTAGTAATCTTCGTTTCGGACAATTCAAACACAACATCGGTTTGCTTCTGATCAAATCGAGCAAGCAAAGGTATCGCGGCGATCTGTATTCGTCGGTGGACACATCACCAAGTATTGTAAAGAAATTATTTTTCAATGGAAGAAAAAAGTAGAGTAAGATGACAATGTCAAGTAATGGTGGAACATGACGATGAAGGTGCCATGGTGGAAATAGAAAAGCGAGATTGCTCGGTACGAGCAGTGGGGTGCCCCCCCTCCCTAATTTTGATTCATTATCTTTGTAGACATTGCGTACAGTCGTGTGTCGACACTGAATGTGTTAAAAATTAAACGTGCGGGGCACCCCGACAATCAGTTTTATCTGTTTTACGCACCGGAACAGCGGAAGTGCCACAGACTTTGCTGGACTGATTGCCTGCCTGCCGCGTCTGTCATTGGAATTTCACTGCCGATATTCCTAATATTAATTAAGAATGCTACGCCGTATTTAGACGGCGTAGTGGTAGTCCTAGTTTAGCATACATTATAGAGTACTAAAGCCTATATTACATAATTATAGGACTTCATGGATGTAGAAAATAGGAATGAATAAGAATAATGGAGGCAAGAAGAGAGGAAGAAAGGAAAAGAGAATTTGAGTGAATGAAAGTGCGTGTGAGAGAGGGGTGGAGAGAAGGGGGATATAAAAAAAAGTCTGGTTAAATGTCACGTGTACATGTTTGGTTTTATGTTCATCATGCCTGCCAAACTGTCTGTTTATCTGCCAGTTGCCACTGTTATTACAATAGGATCGTATTATAATATGTTTACGTTTTCATCGGCTGAATAGAATGTGGCGTGATCAAAGTTTTTGTTGTAAAGTCTTGAAACTGCGCCTTCCTTATGTGTGTGCACGTGTATATGTGTGTGTGTGTGTGTGTGTGTGTGTGTGTGTGTGTGTGTGTGTG
>NW_017257086.1:497800-524491 GCF_001594055.1 Mycetomoellerius zeteki
GTGTGTGTGCGCGTGTGTGCGTGCGTGCGTACGTGTGTGTGGTGTGCACGCAATATATTTGAAATATAAAAAAGGATGACTGTGCTCGTTTTCTTGAATATCTCAATATCCGTTTATTAATATTTTATAAGATCCAACTGTATTTACGGATTGTTAGTAATGACAGTCGCGATCCTATAAAAAGATAATTTCACTGAGGATTGAACTTTATCACCAAACTTTCGATTACATAAATTTGCAATCGAATATCTATAATAAAGTTATCGCTTCTTCTACTACGTTGATACGTTTTTGTGCAATGTAGTCTTTGCGTGAGAAATTTTTCGTCGAAATATCAATTATAGAGACTGTTTATATACGAATGTATCATTGTGCTGTATTCCTTGACAAGCTCTTCCGTTGCTATCTTCTTGTTACGATTATTAAAACGACGGTTAAATAAAATTTATAGAATTTATGGCGAGTGCGCTTATTAGAAAATCAAATAAATACAAGGTGCATCTATGCATGATGCTTAACGATTGAACCGATGATTAAACAAATTGTATAAATTGTTGTTTAATGATATTAATCGTTAATTGTTTAATTAACAGGAAGGTAGCTCTATTGTGTTTATTGCATCAAGCGATAATCTGTTTATATTGTATAAAGTATTTTGAATGATATCAGTGATCTTTGTTAGCACTGTTTTCCACTAGAAAATTATATGTAGACGAATCATACGTTTATAGCTTTCAAGTGCATACATATGAAAGTATGCAGTGTATTTGTGCGGCGTATGTAGGAAAATGTTTGCCTATCTATCTGTTCGACAGATTGATCGACTGATCGACCGAATGAATAAATGTATGAATGAACGAATAAATGAATGATTGTGTCGGCCTAATATTCACGCTATCACTCAAAGAGTACTTTTTATATTAATGTGCCGATATCCTTATCCGCACTCACCTTTTCGGAACCTTGTTAAAATGTATCTATCAACACTAACTCTGTAGTATTCAGCCTCCACAACTTCCACTATCACAAGATTTTGCTTTGTAAAACGTGTTCTTAATAAAAGGAAAAAGAAGACACAAAATATATTGAAGATAATTTGAACGTGTTGTCTAAATTTTATAAGATAATTATATAAATATCTATAATTATTTATAAGTATATAAATATATATATATAATCTCGATGAAAATAAAAAGATAAAAGTCAGTCAGCCTCTGAGTGCGGATATAGATGCAGTTTTTTGAAAAAGATCATAAAGGAAAACTGAGAGGTAAGTCAGCACATTAATATTTCAGTTCACTTAAAGTTTTCGACATAATTTTCTAATTTTTTTATTTTTTAATCTATATTCACAAGCAATTAGGCATTGATATCTTTAGTGTTCGATTTCAAATGAGGCCGCCTTGTTTCGCGCATGCGCTTTTCATTATCAAAGTTGCCAACGCACAGCGAGTGCGCTACTTGCGTTTTCACTAACACATATGTGTAGGTGCAATTGTATATATACATGTACATGTGTGGATGACAATGGATTCCGCCACAGTCATTTGATCGTTTCCTGTTAGCGTTAGGTTCTTATAATTGTTTTTTTTTGTTCACTTTTTGTTTACTGTGAGCAAATTTTTATTCATCGTTATTACGTATTTGTTAAACATAAAAGTTAAGCTAAGCACACTGCCTATTATTTTAGAATTAATGATGAAAAACGCAAAGGCCAAAAATTCAAGGTAATCGAATTCATGAAATTTTTAATGACAAGTGTATAACATTTTGTATAATGGCATTTGCTGATTACGACAGGAGTTTACTCTTATAAATTATCGAGATGAAGCGTTATACGATTGGCATTTCTTTTCAAATTACAAATTGAATTATTGTATCACATTTAATTTATAATACGAACTTTTGCAGGACATGCTTGGGACGTTTCAGCGATCAAAGTGGATTGTTTGACGTTGTCGTTCGACCAATGCTACAACAGGGACACGAGGGAGAATTATGTAGTTGGTTGAAAGAAATGAGTTTGATTTGCACAGTTTCCAACTGTCCTCATGCTGATTGTAGAGGACGAAGTTTAACATGGAACCCTGCAAGAATCGTAGATAAATATATTTGGTCTTGTCCTGACTGTACGAGAAAACAGTCCATAAGGGAAAAATCTTTCTTTTTTGGAATAAAATGTGACCTGAAAATGTGCCTCCAATTGATACTAGGATGGTGTCAAAAAATTCCTTGTGACATTACTGCTTCTTATTTAGGTTCTTATATTTATATAAACGTTTCATATTAATCAGAATGTTGTATGGCATTAAATATATGTGCATATTATTGCAGATGTAAAGAAACATGTTGTTAGAAAGATATATGAGCGATGTGATGAAGTTTCTGCAATCTATGTTAAAAAACATCCAGAGGATTGGTTATTAGGCGGTGAAGGTGCAATATTAATTGTGGATGAATTTCCTGGTGGTTATATGATGGAGCATCAGCCAGATATAAATTCTGCTAAGAAACGTAATAATAATTCACACACAATAATATGTGTCGCAGAAGCAAATACTATACCACCTCGCATATGGTTACATATGATTGAGGCTATACCAGAGGTAATATTTCAATGGAAATTATTTTAATTATAAAAAAAATATATCAGTATTATTCTATTTAAACTAATTATCACTGTCTTATTACTTTAAATTATTTAAACTGTATAATTTTTGTAGCCACAAAAAATGGATAAACTACAAACAGGAGTCGATAAGAGTAACATGGTAAAAGAAGCTTTAAAGGAGATTACAAGGCACGCAATACCAGGAAGTTATATAGTAGCAAATGATCGTGCTCGTTGCTGCAGTTATGAATCTTTACAGAGTCTGAGGCAATACAAAATTGTCAGTGTCGAACAACTACAGAAATTCGATCCACCTGGTAAAAGTAAACTGCTTAACAATCTCGGTAATTACTTTACTGACGTTATAATATTTTTGTATGTTTATCTCTATGTATATAAATAGTTTTCGTGTAATTATTTTCTTTGTGTATTTTAAGAAACGATTTGGGAAAGTGCTATCGAAATTTGTGAAGAAGTTCAAGAAGCTACTCATACATCGGGCCAACATATCATTGCTAGGCATTTGTGGAGACAAAAATTTGGTGCATCACCTTCTACCGCGTTTCAAGATATGCTGAATCATATTGCGGAATATTACCGATTTTCCTAAGGTTAGGCACAAATATCGAAATCTCTTTATTGCATTACTATTGCTGTCATATATGACAAAGTATTTTTCAAAATAATATATTTCTTTATTTCTTTATGAGTATATATTTACAAAATGGATCGAAAACCAGTTTAAATATTTCAGATTATATACCAGTTTTACAAGTTGCCTTATTAGATTAAATATAAATATAAATATGTGTGTGTGTGTGGATATACATGTATTCCACTAAACTCATTTTTATTTGTATAGATAGCAAAATATGAATTATAAATGATTATATCATTAAGTCTTCCAAGTATTATAAGATATTACTCATTATGTAAAATTGAACACTGATAATCATTGTTGATATATTAGAATTATATAAAAAAATGAGTTTGAATATGCTAAGAAAGCGAGGTACAATTGTGAAAAGTTAAATCTCAAAACATTTTATTTTTAATAATGCTAAATAATGTTAATATTGGCAGAAACTACATATGTTAAAAGACTGACATTGACTCTACTAATATAATATTAAAGTAATTTTGAATCTAATAGAGCAATATTAGTATAAATATGAAATTATAATAATACGTATAGTAGCTATAACAGGATACTAAGTATTTTAATCTTAGATGAACCTCTTGTTTTTCTTAATATCTTCAAAAATATTCAAAGACGCACAAAATTAAATTTATTTTATAACTTTATACACCTATATTTTTTACAGTACATTTGTCTATTTTAAAATTACATGTTGAAGTTAAATATTTTCTCTATCTTAAAGTTTCTCCTTAGCCTTCACACTTACGCAATTAATATAGAAGAACGAGAAATAAAGATAGAAGATATTATACTTATAATTTCATATGATTATGTAAGATTACTCAAATATGAATAGCAAGAAAGTAGTGTAAGTGAAGACAATTGCAGAAAGAAAAAGATTTAGAATAGAGAAATTTGTGTATTTTCATACACATGTTTGTTATATAACATTCTTTATTGTTGTTATATAACATAGCTTTATTGTTGGACATAATTTTATATCTATAAAAAATTTTACAAGATTCATACTGTATAATCCGTTTACAATTTATCGATTACTACATAAAATTATAAATAAAATATTAAAAAATAAAAGTGTTATGCATTTCTTTATGTATTATTCATTTTTCCCCTAAAAAAATTAGGAATATAGCTTAATATTATTTAAAAATTAAACATGTTTTTACACTTACGTTTTTTACCAATTAGTTTTATAATTCATAATAAATAGTAAAAGTTAAATAATAAGTATTCATTTATATTCTTACCTTTTGAGAAAAAAAATATATAAAGAAAAAATTTTGCTATAATAGATAATAATGCGAACTAAAATGAATGAAATTTATGTATTTTACTATTTAGTAAATTTATATACTTATATTTATTAAAATATTAAAGTATATACTACAACAAAAATTAAACTTGTGAAACTGAATTTACTTTTCAATTTGAATACATGTAATACAGAACTAAAAAAATCATCAGGGGGCACCCGGGTTTGAACCGGGGACCTCTCGATCTGCAGTCGAATGCTCTACCACTGAGCTATACCCCCAATTGCCTACTCTTTTTAGATACATACTTTTCAAGGTACAGTTTCTTATACTTATCAAATATATAATTGAAAACAAAAATTTCAATTATATATATATTATATTCGAAATAACAGTTTTACCCTCGTAATAGTAATTATTTGTTAGATGGATCTTTTTATTTGGAAAAAATTTTTTCAATTTTTATTTAAATGACTATTTTTAATAATTAATTTTAATTTTATCTAAAACACGGAACTTGTGAAAAAATATAGCTTTTAACACAATTAAAATTTTTATTAATTAAAATATTGGTTTTTTATATTTCAATCATTTGTCAAGCTTTTCAAAAAATACTCTAAACTTGACATTATTTAATTTTTAACGTTTTAAATTAAAACTTAATGAATAAATCTTTTGTACTTGTTTGATAAAATAAATATGTTTTTGTTGACACATTTCTGAGACGCGGTGGTATCTAAGCAACCCTTGCATGAACTTACTCGTACTAATGTAGAGCGTTCAGTGCGTTTCCCACCCTCTAAAGGTACGTTTCACCGTCGCCATAACGAGTCAACCTCGTGGCCGAAGTAACATTTGACAATCAAACTTTGACTTTTGAAATCTGGCGCCAAAATAATGAGAAAACAACAAAATTTAGTTGCGTAATTTATATAACACACAAGGTAAGTAAGTACATCAAATACATATTGAATATTATACTAGAACGATGCTCGACTAAATTCTTGCATATTGTTCCAATATATGACATCATATGAATGTCAACACATTTACAGCATTAATATTGCTCAATTTTGTATAATTCTATTTTTTATTTTAATTTATTCATTTAATTTTCTCTTCAATATTTTATTTAATGTGTATTTATTGTGAAAACGATATGATTTTTTTTATTAATTACGTAAATTTATGTTAATAACTTTTAACTTTTGCTTGAAATATATAACTTATTAATTTGCAAAAATTTATAATCGATTTATATACATAAATCGGATTATAAATTTTCAATATTAATAAAGTTTTTCAGAATACTGTTACAGGGAATAAACAATTATGGTACAAGATCTCATTTCAATAAAAGTGGAGTTTTTTAATGTTTGATGAGATACTGTTTTTCATTATGCTCAAGTAATGTATGTAAATTTAGTCACTCTCACTTGTCGGTAAAAGTTAAAAAAAAAGAGAAATTATTTATAAATTATTAAATAAATTTCATTTTTTTATTTGCATGCTCTTTCCTCTGATTGTATTAAAAAATATAAAGCACAAGAATGTGAATAATATCGATTCGTTTGTTAAATTTTATGAGTAAATGCATGTAATAATGCACTGTGCTTCGATCGATTACCGATTTGGATCTCGTAAACAATAAACACGTGTGATATGCCGAAGGTGCACGTAACGCGAAAAGGCGGAGATGTTACGGTTAAATATTGATGGTGCAATATCACGAAAAACGAAGGTCTCGGCGAATTATTAACGGAGCAATAACGGATCGATGTGCAGTATGGTGAATTAACGAAATAATGATTTTCAGTCATTGCCGCGTTACGGCGCGAGTTCGTTGCACGTATCTATGTATATGTATGTACGTATGTATATATATAGTATTTTGCGCGATATGAACTATACATATCTACTATAAACTCTCACTTGCGCGGCTGCATCTAACTGACATAGAAGCAATTTTTGTTCGGCAGAAACGTTTATCACGAAATATTTATTTCATTAATTAATAATTAACGCAATAATGCGTTTTTAAAGAAAATTATACATACCTAATAGTTAACAAAATTTTGTTATTAATTTCAAGTAGGTTTTACTTATTAATAAGATTTTAATATTATTTGCGTAAAGATACTCAGATTTACGTAAAGATAAGCCAAAGATATCTGAGAAGTTTCAAATTTATTTATTTATTTATTTATTTAAAATTGTTTACAAATCGATTTTGAAAATTGTAATAAACTGTCCCTTTTATTGAACTTAATAAATATTAAAATTGAAAAATGTACATGATCAAGTAAGTTTCTTATATTGAACTGATATCCAATTAATTCGTCATCTCTTTGTAACAAATACTAATGTTAACACAACGTAAATATAAGAACATTGTTTAAACGGATGAACCAAGTTATATACAAGGACAAGTTAAATGAATCAGGTTGTAAAAAAAGAATAATGATAATTTTATTCCGTTAATGCCTTCGGGTCTAAAGGACATTGCATATCGCGACTTTTTAGTTAAATAGTCCCTTTGGTATTAATGGGGTAATAATAAGGATGCATTCGGGAAGCTACTATTAGCGCCATTCTATCTTTGTTTTACGTACAATGAATGATAAAGATAGAATGACACAAATAGCGTTAATAGCGTCTCCCCGAACGCACCCTAAGTAATTTGCTTCCTGATGGCTCGTACGATCAACGCGAGGTGAAGATTAGAATTTGACACGTGACGACCTTGCCGTGGTATCAGCCATTATGGTTCTTTATAGGTATTCCCGTGTTGTGACCGTTGGTTTCTATGGTAGCGAGTGACCTGGTCAGTTCACCACGTGGTCAGTAACTGAACTTTAATTTAGAATCGAAAATTTGGGTCGTACCTTAATGAATGCTTATTTTAGGATGCGGAGCATCGTTACAGATTTTACGGCAACGTCGTCCTTCATGCGCGCAGATACATAAATCGATAGTTTCATTTTTACGACAGCTACATTTATTATCACAGCGTGTGTTGGAAAACACTTGAAATTTACCTATTCATCAGTTTGTGTATAACATACAAATATGTACATACATGCGTGTATGTCTATATTTTTATTTTGCATACGTTCATCTTATATGTTCTGTTGGCATCGAAGCCAAACTCATTGAAATTTCAAACACCACCCCGTGTTCGCCCGCAATGGACGTTTTCGACCGAATTTCTTTCAAGCACCGATCTACTTCACTATTCGGGTCAAGAGACTAGACGTCCTCCTCGGCGCGATGAGTTCGATCCGTCGAGAGGTCCGAAGATGTTTCCACGCGACCGGTTGGAGTAGTCGCGAGTAGGTGCCAGAGACGGGCATGGACACTAAGACTCCGCCGATTCCGCTCAAGTCGCAGGAGAAGCCTCAACCGAAAAAAGCGGATCGCGTGGCCGACGTGTCCTTGCCCCCGCTGACACCATATCCGAATCATCGTTCGTCCAAACACAGATCATCCGGTACATCGTGGTCGCAAGATCCACCTTGCTCTGTGCAGTATCAGGATCATCGCAAGAAGAGACCCTATAGGTAGAGACGCGTTCGATATTGATTTTCTTCCGAACTACTTTAAATTTGCTCTTCTATTTTTGTCCATATAAGTCAATCTGTTTGACGGACGGAATTCAACACGATATTCATCAGATGATTGACGTTAGCCGAATAATACGTTCTTACAATTAGTAATGCAATCGGAAACGATATTCTATACGAATAAATGAAATATGTGCAGTATAAATTTTTTTCTTTCATACAAATTCCTTTTTTTTTCTAATGAGAAAAATGCACCGTTTCAGAGTGTTACACATTGGCGCTACACCTTTAATGCACGCCTGTCAACAAGGTGACAGAGCAAGAGTGTTGAGATTATTGAAGGAACAGGAGGAAACGACCGCTTATAGAGATCGTACATTGAGAAACGCCCTCCATTATTGCATGGACGCGGGTACCGGTGGTGCCGTTGCCGCGGCGGCACCAGAACTGGTGAACGCTCCTGATGCCGAGGGGCACACCCCGCTTCATCTCGCGGTCATCGCCGGGGACACTCAGCTGGTTGCGGTTCTTTTAGCGAACGGTGCCGATGTCAACGCTAAGGATCTCGAGGGACATAGTGTTCTCCATTGGGCCACTGGTACTTCTCGCTATTATCTCTCTTATCTTCTTTTCGGCCCGTCTTTTAAACTGCACAAATTATTTTTCTCTTTCCTTACAGCTTTTAGCTCGTTGCACTGTATTAATAAACGTTATCGAGCATATCATTTATTGTTAATAGCTTTATTTTAAGCTGATTTACAGAATTATTATGCCTTTCGCGGGTTATCTTCATATCCAAATCCATTCTCAGAATGCCTTCTAACTGATGCGCGATTGATCCATGATCTATGATTAAATATATAAGAAACTTGTCGAAGATTAAATATTAAAGAAAACTGCCTAGAGGCAGAATCAGTTATCCCCTGCAAATTCTCATACGTGTAAGTAAATTATGTTGGGTGTTAAGTGCTTTTCATTTGCGAACACGAATCAATATATAAGTTAACAAACGTCATTTAATTTTTGGTCATCTTCAGCAATACATGTTTTTTCGTTTTATATGAGTGTGAACGTATAATACATACACCGACATATATCTAACTGATCTAACGAATAAAATAACGCTTGTACGCGCGCGAGTTTGTAAGTTTCATACATACAATTGAAATCCAAGGACTTCTATTGTATGGTCAGTCGCTGAAATGATCGCGATATGCTTTCTCGCGTGATCGCTAACGGACGTTACTCAGGACGACCTACTAACCTTCCTTGACCATTACGGCACGTCGTTTCCCCGGAGATCGGAAGGAATGATACCACGGCCTGCATTTCAGTCTGTCATCCAACATTTAAGAAAACTTTAAATGTACGATAGTGAACAGTTTTGTGACCTTCCAAGAAAAAGAGGAAGAAAAAAACAGAAACATTGTAATAAAAATGAATTAAAATAATAATAATAATAATTGAAAATAATAACGAAATAGAAAAAAAATAATATTAAATATTTATAGAATAATATATTCTAATATTAGTTAGCAGATATTAAAGCTAAAGCTGATTACACGCGCGCAAAGACTTTTTAAGTCTGTAAATATACATTAGAACACAAAAGAAATCTGGGTCGAAGATCTGAACTCAAGAAAATTTATCTAATGGTACTATATTTAGTACGTTTGATTTTGTCCTAAGCCGTAATTACGATCTTCCATATTTTCATTAATTACATGTATGTAAAAATAAACGATTTCACAAATCCAAAAGAATATCCGGCGATATTATTCTTTCCTCACTTTCCCTTTCAAAATATTAAAAAACAACCGAAGATACAAAAATGATTTTTAGTCTGTGGGGAAGCGGAATGCGTTCGGTTGGTTCTCGCGGCCGGCGCGCGACCTTCCACCCCGGATTTACGTGGCGGATCTCCACTTCACTATGCCGCTCAATGTTGTGGTGCGGCTGATCGCCGTTCCTAAGAAGGTCGGCTTGAAAGTTTTACAAACACTTCTTGAATTCGGCGCGGACGTGAACGCGAAGGACGAAGACGGACGGCAACCGATTCTGTGGGCAGCAAGCGCGGGTAGCGTGGAGGCGGTGTTGGCACTAGCAAGGTAGACTCTTAAACGTTAATCTCTTCAATATTAGACTGCCTTTATTTTAGACTCTTTAAATGATATTTAAAAGTTAGACTCTTTAAATATGATATTAAAAAAAAAATGATGCTGCAAAAGAAATTAAGAAAGATTCGTTATTACAATTATTTTTCATTGATTTAGAGCCGGAGGATCGGCAGCCGCAGGGACTTCGGATAAAGATGGACTGACGGCACTTCACTGTGCAGCCTCGAGAGGCCATGCGAGATGTGTAGAAGTACTTGTCAACTTGTGCGGATCTCATCCGGATTATGTGGATGATAATGGTTGCTCCGCGTTACATTACGCCGCCACTTTGGGTCATGCGGATGCCACCGCTCTTATCCTTAAACTCGGGGCCGATCCCAATCGCCAAGATCGAAAGGGTAGAACGTAAGATTACCAAATTTCTGGACAATTTTAATTTTTAATCGGCCTTTCAATAAAATAATTGATACGATTTCCTCCTAGATAACGATTTTTTTTAATCGATATCCTACCATATTTGGTACATATTGAATCAATCCTCTATATTAGATTTCAATTGTATATAGTAAAAACTAAAAAATATTTTGAAGAAAATTTGACGTCTTTCAGACCAGCACTTTGTGCCGCAGCTAAGGGCCAGTTAGAAACCTTGAAAATTCTAACTCAGCATGGCGGGTCGCTTCACGCTAAAACTGTGCGTGGCACAGGGATAGGACACGAGGCCGTTGCGTCCGGTAGAATTGAGTTGATTAAATGGTTAGCGAAAAAAAGACCGTCAACGTTGGATATTGCTACTCACGACGGGAAGACACCTCTTCATGTCGCGGCTTTGCACGGTCATCTGGACGCGTGTAAAGTTCTCTTGGATCATGGCGCAAGAATCAATGCGGTTCTTAGAACCAGTAAGGGTAATTCGATGACTCCTTTGGATGCAGCTCTTTATAGAGGACACAGAGATTGTGCGAAACTCATTCAAATGCACGGTGGTACTACAGCGCAGCAACTGAGAACGCATAAGACTGCACCTAACAAAGGTCAGATTAGGTATACGTGTAGAGCATATAGACATTTGCTAAATCTAACTCGAAAAAAATCGGACTCTGATATAATAAATATTTTTTAAATAAATAAAAATGTTACAAATGTTCATACTTTAAAGATTAATATCTCGATATATATATATATATATATATATACGGTATTCATTGCAATATACATATTTTAGTAGTACCTTACTATTATAATAAAATAAGTCATTGAAATAATTTTAGTTTTTACAGCAAAGGTCCGAATAAAACAGGACGAGAGTAGTACTGCGAGTGACAGTAGTCCTTGTAGACGAGATCGAGGGCACAAACATCCCGAGCTCTATTATGAAGAGCGATGGATAGAAAGAAGAACACGACGAAAAGGTAATCTGAAAAAGGTGACTCGTCGAGATAGTCGGAGTTTTAGTGAAGAAGAAGTGCGTCTGTCGAAGATATCTTCGAAAAAGGATGATAGAAGAGCTCGAAGCGAATCCGCACGGTAAAACGGATATTGCCTCATTAATGCAATGCAAAATAATACGAAAGGAAATATAACATTTAAAATGTAATAAACCTTTTTTCTCTATTCACAATTGTTACATAAAAATATACTTATTACTTTTATGAGATATTGGCATTTTATTTTTTTATTTATAAATTATTAATGACGATATAATAATGGTTAATAGAATAACTTTTTCTTCTTTAAAAAGTTATATAGCGAGTGTTCAATATGTTTTAAAAGAAATTTAGGTAGTTAAATATAAATAATAGAGATGGAGAGTTGCGTCATTTTCTAAATTTCTTGTATTGCACTAACAAAAGTATTGACTGCATAAAGTGTTAAATTTTAAAATTATGTATAAATCAATAGATACGACGATAATACCACCAATGATCACAATCTGCAAAAAAAACGAGGTAGAAGAATGTCGACGAGACATAAAGAGGAATATTCAAATTCATCATTCGAATCAGATAGTTGCGATTATTCTCACGATGACACTGAAAATGGAGCAGCCAAACATCGGCAGCACGCAAAAAAACAGTACAAGAAGGACAAAAGTTTTGAAACGGAAACAAAAAGTAACTTAAGAAAAGAAGATGATGATCGAAGTGTAAGCGATGACAGCTTAGAGGTGATCGTAGTGAAAAGATCACTGGAAAAAAAGTGTGAAAAAGTAGTATCTGGAAGAAGATCGAAAACACCTAGAGAATGCACAAAGGAGACAAAACTAACCAAAACGCACAAACGTAGC
Source organism: Mycetomoellerius zeteki (assembly GCF_001594055.1). Taxonomy (NCBI): domain Eukaryota; kingdom Metazoa; phylum Arthropoda; class Insecta; order Hymenoptera; family Formicidae; genus Mycetomoellerius; species Mycetomoellerius zeteki. Next base: position 510,293 of record NW_017257086.1, read on the forward strand.
TCTAAAAAAATGTCTAGATCCAGCAAGTCGAAAATATTTGATAAAGATGAGAATACGGTAGGTCGAGATGAATCGTCGGACAAGGAAGAAAAAAGTGTTATAGTAGAAGAGCCGAAGCATTCTTCGGTTGAAGAGGAAGAAAGTGGCAGCGAGAGGATAACAGAATCTCGATATCGAAGAGACGCGACAGATAGTACTAGTCAGGAAACCGTAGAGCAAGTGATTGTCACAGCGATGGTTCACAAAGATCAAATGCCTGACACCCCGAAGTCAGTGCAGAAAATTACAAAGGAGATGAGTTCTGATGTTTTGAGAAAAAGCACGACAGTGATAGAGGAAACAAAAGAAGCTTTCAAAGATAACAGTTTTTCAGATAAAAGTAAGGTCGCATTGCCACACAAGACTAATACGCATGATACTTCAAAGGAAAAATTACAGCAAATAACGCAAGAAAGTTTGCAAATTAATAAAGAAGTTCAGGATAAAAAGGATAAAATAACGATGCCTGTCAGTATGGCAGATGTAAATATTAATCAGACGCAAAGTAAGAATTTAAATGTAATATTTTTTGTTGCAAGTCCACACAGCACACTTTATCCAAGGAACGTATTTAGGATGTAGGATGTTCCTACATCCTACAGACGTTCTTTAAAATATTTCTTGGAGGTCTGTGCTGTATAGGAAGTAAACTAAAGTGTTTTAATAACAATCTTTCAGTCATTGGTCATTGAATTTAATACATTAAATGTGTTTGTCAAACACTGGCTATAGTAATCTTCCTTTTAGGTAGGTTAGATACATTCGAGAGTGTAATACCGAGTGATAGCACATGGTGCGAAAAGCAAGAAGCAATCGAAGGTGAGATAAATTTTGATAAATTATCCGATTTAAACATCTTCAAATCCGGTTTTATTTATTCGATAAAAAGAAAGATAGTTTTAAAAACGGAAATTAAATAAGTATAAAATTACTGCAATTTCGGAGGATCAAAGAAATTTTACGGTTGCAGTAAAGCATGTCACGAGTCCAAATGAGAAAAATGGAAAATTATTAATTTCGGAAGATTCGCAGCGAGATGAAAAAATTGCCACAAAAAAAACTTTATTAGACGATAAAGAATCAAAAACTTTAAAACAATCCGATGCGCATCAAACTGTAAGCAACTTGAAAGAAAATAGCGAAGGTGTACTACAAGTAACTTGTGAGGAAGTCAAAGATGCTGAATCAAAAGAAGACAGAGATAAACGCGACGATATGAAATCTTTGCAAAAAATGCAGACGGATGAAATACAGAAAATGGAAGCATTAACACTTACCGAACGATCGACAGACGACGACAAAGAAAATTTAGATGACTCCGCACGTGGAAAATCCGCAGATTTATCATCAACAGAATCGAGAGTGTCAACGCTGAACGTGGAAGAAAATTTTTCTCCAGAAAGGACGGGTTCGCCACGTGACAAAAAGTCGGAACGTATTAAAAGAGACGACGGAGAGCGATTAGAAACTAAAGCAGGTAAATTGCCTAAATTCGAAATATATTCAAGATTTAAATATTCAAAAAATTATAAAAACATAACGCGCGCGCAGATTTCGACTGAAATTTCTGGCTAGCATTAAAAATATTATTTTGAGTCCAAAAGAATTTTTAAAAATAATTTTCACGTGGCTAAAGTATTCATTGTAAACGATATGCTCTTTTACACATGCGCGCGCACTCACGCATAATTGTAACTTATAATTGTGTCTCATTGGAAATGGTGCTTGTAGCAATATTTTCAATAAACATACATAATAGCGGTTTCCAATAAACAAAGATCTGTCTAACAAACAAAAATTTTAGGAGATGAAGATTTTCGCTATATCGACGATAGTTCTTCGAGTTCTCCAAAACTTTCGAGATCGGCGAAAACGAGACATTCGAGACCATCTACGGGAAGGAATCTGAGAACAGGGAAGTCTTCTTCAAAGTCATCGACGAAGAGACATCCGTTTGAAAGTTCTGAGGAACGTTCACTTCATCAAAGTGCGATAATTGCGGTGTTAGACAGCCCAGAATGGGATGAAGACGAAGTCGAGAAAGAAATCAGGGAAGCTCTCGGGGAGGATATGGAAGAACATGAGACAGAGCATGAAGAAGATAATGAAATTGGTGTTATGCGAGTTTTGCCAAGCACTAGTGAGGAAGAGACTCCTAACACAGCTTTGGGTGTATCTAGAACTTCAAGAATCGACTCTTTGCCTCAGGTAACTATAAAACTTACTTATAAATACGATAAATATTTAATTTAAGATTAATTTAATATCGATCGAACATTATTATTGTTAGGTACAATCAACAACTACTAACCGCTTAGTTACGATCGAAAATGCTGATGACAGTCACAGAGAACGATTGTGGAGGAAACATCGTCGCGATAGCGGAGGTAGAGACAGTGGAATAGAACCAAGCCCGAGAATATCGAGAATTCCACGAAGACGAAACATGAGGTGTTGTCCAAATACAGCGAAACAACAAGCTCTCAATATGGAGACTATTACTAGGGATGTGCAAATTAATCTGCGTCGTTATCATCTCGAAAGAAAAATTTTTTTCCAATTGATGGAACTGAAAAGATTACAGATTCGTCACGGTAGAGCGAACGAACATGTCTTAGTGAAAAGGCAGGTAAGACTCTGTAACCATTATTAATATTGTAATGCGAATAATATAGAATGTTCCTTCGTAGAAATCATTAAAAAAAAATTAAACGTTTCCCTATAATTATTATATCCGTTGATATACATATTTCGCGAAATTTGCAGAGCGATCTTTTTCAGGTGGACGCCTTCCACAAATCGGGAATGTCTGGACCTACTCTTGGCGTTGCAAAATATGATCGGCCATTAACGTTCAGGTTCAATTATTAAATTAAATGATTTTGGCACAGAGTGTTTAATAGCATTTAATACTAATTTTATTACTATAATTAATATAACTTGATACTACTATAATTGTAGACAATTTGAAGCGTTCCTGTATGAGCAATTAAGAAGACTGCAGGGAAGACCAACTACTCCAGACTTTTGTACCGAAGCCAAGCAATGCACGCAAAAAACTCATCGTTGTCATCACGCAACCAGCGCTTACACCTCTATTCCAGTATATACCTACCGTATGTTAACATATTATTGCATTTTAATACAACACGCATCACTTTCAAGATATCTTTATTAATCTATAATTACTCTCATATTTAAATATGCAAAGTATTCAATTAAAGGTTTAAAGAAAACATTCTTGCATATCTTTTTTTTGTAAATTATGTTGTTGCTAAAACAATTACTTAATTTTTAAGATTTATAATCGTCTATATATGTACATAAAGCCCGAAAAGAGTCAGTTTCTGTAACGTGAATGTAGATTACAATTGCAGTGGGTGGAGGCGTTCCAGATCGAGCGGACCATCTTCCGAAAATAGAGAGTCGCGGCAGAGGGCAAATGACGGTAACGACATGAAAAAAAAATATAAATCTGAACTAATAATTCTGTTATAATGAACACAAAAAATATTATACCCTGTTTAATATTTAATCTTAATTTGTGATTAAAATAAACGACTTGTTAATCTCTAATGTTTCACATGAAAGCTGCATATGTTATTCTTTAAATCTCTTTATATATACGTCATTCTTCGTCTTTTAGGTGGAAGTGACACACGGAGAGGAAAAACAAGTGATTGCTCTTCAACATTTACTGTAAGAGGTGAAACGCAAGACGTCGAGAAAGCTAAATCATCTTGCATGATACAAAGAAATGCAAAGAGTGTTTAAATATTTCAGGCTTTTCTGATAATCAACGGATAGTAATTTTTTTTCTCCAATATTTTTTTGGAAAAAACTCGATTAAATTGATATAATAATGTATAATGTGAGTCATAGATAAAGGGCATTTTCTATTATTTCATGTAAAATTTTTGGAAAAAAGATATTAACAGTAAAGACAATTTTCACTCGTGCGTTTAAAGAAAAAATCTTTAAACTACGTTTAAAAGTAGCGCAACAGACTTAATGTTTTAATTTGTAAAAAACATAAAGTGTAATAATTGGCGTATATTGCTTTATTCTTTCGTAAAGAAGGTTTTCTGTTTTAGATATCTATATACATTCGAAAAAAAATTTGAGTAGGATATACTTTTTTTTAAACCGAATATTCTTCGTAAGAATAAATTTGATTTGCGCACAAAAATATAATATAAGAAATATATAAAAACTGCCAGACGAAACAAAATTTATAGATCAATGAAAAGTCAAATTATGCATATCTATTGTTAAATTGATTTGTATTATGCGTTATTTATATATGTATATTCTATATATATGTATATACATATATTCTTACATATATATAATATATTCTATATACATATATATATACATATACATGTATATATTTATATATATGTGTAAAAATGATTATAGTTTCGTACCTGAATAATTGCAGTAGCTTGTAAATTTTCTGCAATCGATTCATTGAAGAAGAAAAAAGAAAAAAAGAAAAGAACTAGAACGTTATTTTATCCTGAATGCTGCGCTAAATCTTAAAATTTAATATTATATGAGAAGAATTTGTTGCCATGATATACAAAGTTACAAATGACGAATTTATTTAATAAAATATAATATACATATATCCGACTTATATTCTGTGTGTTCCCTAGCTGTATAAAATAATATTCTGTATAAAAATATAAATAAATCAAAATTAATTATGCTATAACATGTTTTTTGCCTTGTATCTACTGATCTGAAAAATTAATATTTAATATAAAACTATAAAACTATAAAATTAAGTATAATATTTATGCTTCCCTGTGTGAGGAAAGATTTTATAATTTAAAATTAAAACTAAATTCTATCTGTTGCAGAACTCTAGTAGTTTATATATTTATAAAAGATTATACATTTATAAATTATTTGTATAATAATTATATATTAATAGAAGTATATCTAGATTATTCATGTGTAATTAAAAATATTTCAAAATTTGGTACTTTTTCAGAGATTGTGGATTTAGTTTTCAGTTTATTATATATCTATATATATAATAAGAATCAAAATCAAATTAGCGAAAGCGGATGAGCCAGCTATTGAAAGCATTAGGATTATCGATCGGTTGGTTGACGTGGTTTTAGGCAAAAGAACAGTCGTGTATGCAGTGAAAATCTATCCGTTTCTCATTGAGAACCTAGTGCCACCATCCGCTTTGGCAAAAGGCTATGTCAACAATGTCGACACGCCGAAATAAATCCGCGATGGTCGCTACGGTGTTTGTTGGGATGCAACATGAATATTTCATTCGTAGCGTGAAAACCCTGTGAGAAGCCTGCGAATGGACAAATGGCTTCAAGATAGGAAGCTCTGGCTATTCGGTAGCACGCTACCATTGCTACCAAGGAGGTAAACATTGATTATTATCAATACAGCGACATCGTTAAATACGCAAAACATACTTTCGAATTAGTTAAACATTTACTTTTTCGAATATATTTTTCAATAAATAAGTATCTATTATTTTACAAGAGTCTATTCTAATATTCCATTTTTCTTAACACCTTTGTGTAAACATATTTTTAATATTTACTTTATCATTTAATTGTCTATTTCTTTTAAAATCTATTAGAAAAGACAGAGATTTTTTAAAAAGATCTGAAAGAGTTATAATCTCATTGTATATATTATTATACATATGTATCCAATGAGAAATGACAATTGGAATCGACATCGATTCCATTGTCATTTCTCACTATAGATATACTTTTTGATACGAAGTTTATTATTATGTAACATGAGTCTATTTTATTAATACAAAAGTTTTTTCCATGAGAGTTGCGCAATAGCAAAAATCTGTTTTACACATAAATTGTTTAAAACTTTTATTGTAGAGACAAGTTAACTATCATTTTTTAAAATATTTATTTTTTAAAATATTTATTTGATTTGAAGTAAAATTCTATATTATCTGCAGTGGATTATTTTCAAGGTACACTTCTCACAAAGTTTATTGTTTATTAAAATAAAACACTTATCTTTTTATTTTTATGCTCAGTGAGCTGTACTATAGCCTTTGACATTTATCTTCGACAAATTAATGTTGTGTTACACATATGATAATATATTACCGCCATTTATAAAATGTTAAAAACGAATATGATAAATTTGTCGAAAAGATTGAACCTGACGATTAGCACTTTTATGTTATCGTCTGTCATGGGAAACGTGTATAGGGCACATATTATCTAAAAATATTGTATTTCCATTTTTTTCACGCCTTGTACACTCACTATAGCGTCCGTCCAACAGTTGAAAATATTTTGACCTCTTTCACGGTCAGAATATATAGGTGCACTCAGAGAACGTATTATCGATTCTCAATAATCAAGAGTTCAACAATAAAGTAAAGCCGTCGCTTTCTTCAACGTATTAGTACTGTCCGGCATGTTCGTCAACGAGGGTGACCTAACAAGAGTACTTCATGAACTCTATTTTTGGATTTTTGTACGTAATTATTTCTATGTTCTTTTTTCCTCAATATGTTCTTTTTCTTCAATTGTACTCATCGCGAATGTCGTCACCAAATTGGATTCTTTAATGATCAAAACTTCAGGCTGGAGAATTGAGAATCATGAAAAGTTATATGGATAAGATATTTATCATTTCACTCACTCATTAATCTTTTCGTAATCTATTGTCTATATAGAATTTAGACTTAACCACGTGTGAATCATTGAGAAATTATAATTTTGTTACGAGAATTATAAGACAACTGTAAAAAAAGTTATGGATATATTAAAGTACACGCATACACACACATAATGTTACATTTTTTTAAAAGATTTTATCAATATAATATTATGTGCACAAAATTATTTTATTTGTAATAAATAAATGATAACGAGTAATCTTTTTTTTAACTTTTCAATAATTCTAATGTCTATATTAAATATTAAAGTTTAAAAAAAAATAATATAATGATATAGTAATTATAAAATATAATTAAATTTAAGATTATTAATTAAAGATAATAAAATAATAAAATATTATACGCAAATGTTTCGTAAGATATGATTTCGTTGAAATATATTACATTTTGCTTTTTCTTAAAGATGCTTTTTTAGAATAAATAAATACTACGATATTTTATTTTTTTCTTGTACTTTAAACAATATTATCTGTTTGTAACAATTATATATGTAAATTCCAAAAATGGAGTGCACTTTTTTTAAATATGCAAAAGGTCAATGTGATTATATAAGAAACTGTTCACGTAACGAATGTATATATTAGTACGAGATTTCTTTAAAAAGTAAAATATAGTAACGTTTCTCAATTAAAATTCTTCATATTATAATTGCAATCTTGAAAGTACATTCGTGAATTTAGCTATTTAACAAAACATGCGTTAACAATTTTTTGTGTTTGTCTGTAATATACACATAACCTGGTCAAACCTGATTCAAGTTCTCTATCCTATTTGTTAATTTACACTCAAATTTGGATGCGGCAATTAACTTTCAAGTTAACACATACGGTTTACGTCAGAAATTATTATGTCACATTATATACGCGCGAGCACATTGGTATGATGAACGACGTGAGGTTTGCAAATTATCGACAATGCATACCACAGTGGTAAGAGACTTTTAATTTAGCTAATTCCTAATTAAAATAAACAAAAACGGACTCCTGACAAATCGAATTAAAAACAAAAAATATAGCACATAATAGGCACAAATACACACATAGGAGTCAAGCGCGGATATCGGTGCGCTAAGAACTTAGATAATTCCCCAAATTCGAATCAAATAATCACGAAAAAGATAAATTCGACGATAAATAACGTACGTAATCCTATGGAGTTTGTTTAATCATATTAATTCGTGAAATGATTTCTGCTGAATCGATATCGTACACAGTCAGTTGAGTATTAAATGTTAAAAAGCACATTCATGTCATCGAACAATTCTTTTCATTTTTTATGGAAATTCTTAATCTTGAAGCAATCTTGATTTCGATTACACAACGATATATCATTATATAGGATTCTATTTAATTTTTATATCCTTCTGACGAAACAACTGTTTGATTGATAGTAATGATTGCAATATCTATGCATTAGGAATATCGAAATGTCGTGATATTGCGCTGCTTTAGAGCGCTTGCTCTACTTGCTCATTTTGGAGGTATTATTTTGGATCGGTATTACAATCGTTAGTTGACCAGCACTTCACCTACGCCTGCGCTAAACGTGAATTCGAAATAAAGCAAAACTCGTGGGGTAGCTTGACCCTTGGTCATCCATCGGAATAGAAACAGTCCAGCCGGTACCGTACATCGCGATACTATGCTCTTTACGCAACAATTGACGTCGTTACCATGTCTTGCTAAATATAAAAAGTGGGTATTTAAGAATTAGACAATTGGATGTCGATTTAGCGCTGTGTAAAACAGTAATTAATCGAAGCATTTGCATCGATATTTAGTCAATGTGACACTCTTAACGATCGATCATTTAGTAAAAAAAAATTAAATATTTTTCTAAACACAAAGATTTAAAAAAGTTCTAATTTTCGAAAATATTTCACTGAGATTGCGACGACTAAATTAATATTTTACTGATATAAAAAGCAGTATCATAAAATAGGTTATATATTTATTTTAGAGCGAGTAAATGTATTTTACACTACGAATAGTATTTTCGCCAATAATTTCAGAAATTACTGATTTAAAATTAAATCATTCGGAGGCGGTTGCAAAGTTTGATAGGATTCGTTCGAACTGGATTTTACATATTATGTATACTGGCTGATGTAAATTATCGAGCTTTCTACTAGTTCCAATATGAAATTTCATTAAAAGCCAGTAGTAATATTGTAAAAAATGATTTTGCACAGGTCTCGGGCGCCGAGCAAAGCCATGGAGCGTTACGAACGTCTGGCGCGTCTCGGCGAGGGTAGCTACGGCGTTGTCTTCCAGTGCAGGGATCGGCAAACTGGAAAATTGGTAGCTGTAAAAAAGTTTCAGCAGACCGAAGATGATCCCCTAATACGTAAGATCGCACTCCGGGAAATACGTCTTTTAAAGGTCAGTTTCTTTTCATTTCTTTCAGTTGACAAAAATACATATTTTTATAATTACTTTTTTCGACGATCTAACGGAGATGAATGGAAAATCGTAAGATATTTGCGGTAAACATTTTGCGGATAATTTTTATTACAAAAAAGAGATTATAAGAATAGCTGATATAGTTCTCAAAGTTTTTCGATTCGATCGATCTGCGGAATAATCAAGTTTGTGGAGGGTCGCAATTCTTGAAGGTGAATGACCCCTGAGAACGTGTACGTTCGCGACCGCTAGTTCCCATCGCACATAGAATGATGGTGGGATAATTTTAGTCTCTTGAGAATTTTAATAAATATTCAGATACATTCATAAATTCATTTTTTTCATTCGTTCTTTTCTCCTTTATAACTTCCTGTTTTCATTTTAAAATGTATATGTATATAACGATAATTATAAAAATAAAATATACAAATAGAATTTCTAGATTTATACTTAATAAATTTTTTTTATCGTTCTCGTTTCTTCGACCATTGCTTATAAGATAGAATTAAAGTAGCGGGTACTCTAAGTAAGGAAGTAACATTCTTATTTACACGATAAGACGCTCACACAGATGCAATAATGGTTGCGAAAAGTAGCCAACGGTCAATACCGGGCAGCGGTCAATATCTTGGCGTGTTACGGTCTTACCGACCTAACGTTATCGTTACAATCAGTGGGTTCACCACCAAACGTATGCGCATTCAAATAAGCCCTATTACTGCCACGTTTTGACATTTTGCTTCAAGGCTATTCCTTGTTCGGTAGACAAGAGTACTGCATTACGAGGTGTCTCTTGACCAATATGCTAAAATTTCTTTGCAGTACTTTTCTCATAAAGCGCCACGAAATTATAAGTACAAACTTTAGGATTGAATTAAGAATTTGAAAGTGAGAGAGAAAGTCGAATATAAATAAATTGCCTATAAGAAAAAATATTCTTGGAACCACAAAACTATTTTTTAAAAAAGAAAAGTAACTAAGGACGCGCTGATCGTCTCGATTTGTCGCAAATTATTTTACAGATATAATTCACATAATTAATTTTGCTGATGTAATTAAATAATTAAGAATTAAAAATTAATATTTTCCTTTGATCTACAGAATCTCAAGCATCCAAACTTAGTCAATCTTCTGGAAGTCTTCAGACGAAAGAGAAAATTACATTTGGTATTCGAATACTGTGAAAACACCCTTTTGAATGAAATGGAGAAATATCCTAGCGGTTGCCCAGATCTCACAACGAGACAAATTACTTGGCAAATTCTACAAGGTATCGCCTATTGCCACCGTCTTGGATGCGTTCACAGAGATGTAAAGCCAGAAAACATCCTCATTACCTCCGAAGGAGTAGTAAAATTGTGTGATTTTGGATTTGCGCGTATGCTGAGTCCTGGCGAGAATTATACGGAATATGTCGCAACCAGATGGTATAGAGCACCTGAATTGTTGGTAAATATCCGGATGCACAATTGTAAAATTTTCGGATTTTATAAGAAAAATAATAGCAGTTCTATTAATTGCGCATAGATAGTACGCTCAACAAAACTACAAGTTAACACCACGTGTAATCATTTTCATCAAGTTTCAATTTATCTTGGATTGATACTGATATAATCAATGGATTTGATCAAATAACTTTTATCAGTATGTTACATTTGTGATAATAAAGTAATCGATCGTTTCTTTTTTCATTAAAATTTGTCATCTTCTTTGTATTTTTTCAGAAAATAGTACTATTGTTTAGTATACTAAGTACTGTTTAGTTTATACTAAATTTTTTTTAAATACATAAAATAGTGTTGCAAAAGATGGAAATTAATTTACAAAAATTTAGTTCTTTTTTCAAATTTTATGATTTATCTTTGTTCAAACATATATATGTATATGTACGTTATTTAAGTAATGAAAATCTAGGCCTAAAACAAATAAACTTTCATGCAAACATTTTCAATTTTCAATGTAAGATTAAAAAATTTTCATTCTTTATTAAATTATTATAGAGTACAATCGTGACGTTAACTGTGCGTTTTTCGGAGCAGGTTGGGGACACACAATACGGCACTCCGGTTGATGTATGGGCCATCGGGTGCGTATTTGCTGAATTAATACGGGGCGAAGCTTTGTGGCCAGGAAAATCTGATGTGGATCAACTATACTTAATAAGAAGAACGCTGGGTGACCTTTTACCGAGACACATGACCATCTTTCAACAGAATGAATTCTTTACTGGTATCACTCTTCCAACTCCGCAAACACTTACGCCGCTTGAAGACGCTCTACCCCGTGGAAATGGCAGTACTTTACAAGTAACATCAATAAATCTGCTTTGATCTTAATTTAAAACAGTGCAATCGAACGAAAAAAGAATATATTGTATGTAATATATACCTTCGTAGTTAGGGATTTATAACGATATGAAAAATACCGGTATTTTTCGGTATTCAATAGGGAGTTTTTGCAATAACGTGAATTCAGATACGGTGAACGCTAAAGTCATGCTATCCTTTTCTTAATTAGTTGTTAAGAAGAAGATAACCTGACTTTAGCGTTTACTGTATCTGGATAAACATTATTGCAAAAACTCCCTAATAAGATCAAAGACTAAAAACCGAAATACTTTTATTAACAACTATATATCGGTATCAACCATACCTCTATTCAATAATAGCGGTATACGAAAAATCGAGACCAAATACCGGTATTGGATGTTAAATCGGTATTCAACCGAAATTTTTATAATACCGATATACGCATAATATTTCGGTAATACCGGTATTATACCGGTATCGATTTGGTCTCGATTTTTCGTATACCGCTATTATTGCTATTATTATATACTGCATTAAAGGTCTTCAAACCGAATTTCCAATTATTTTATTATTTAATTACAAAAAATTTCGTAGTTTTTAACTCATTTCTATATTTTTATTAAACATACATTTTTACGACGTAAATACAACAGCTTTAAAGTGTACTGAGTGCGCACTAGTTCTACTAATGAAAAATAATATTATATGCAAATTTTTGCGATAAATATAAAAATTATATCAAAATTCTACTTTTTAATAAAGGAATGAAGCTTAAAAATTGATAAATGTATATATATGTATATTTGTGTGTGTGTGTGCGTGCGCGCGTGCGTGTGCGTGTGTAACAATGAAAAACGCTATATTTTATTAGTGTAAAAAAAAAAGCAATGATTCGTTACATTTTGAGTGGCGGTAACGGTAACGAGTTATTTTTATAAGGTGACATTGCCAATCCTGTCAATATCATATACTTTAAGAAGTTATATCTGAGTGAACACCTGAAAACGTAGAGTAATTTTGGGATTTTTTTGTAATTAAATAATAAAATAGCTGGAAATTCGGTTTGAAGACCTTTAATGCAGTATATAATAATAGCAATACCGGTATAATACCGGTATTATCGAAATATTATGCGTATACCGGTATTATTGAAAATTTCGGTTAAATACCAATATTTGACGTCCAATACCAATATTTGGTCTCGATTTTTCGTATATCACTATTATTGAATATGTTAATAAAAGTATTTCGATTTTTAGTCCTTGGTAGTTACCTCCGTAATATACAATAATTAATGTAGAAATAAATAAATCTCTTGTTTATAGCTGGATTTCCTAAAGAAATGTTTGGATAAGGATCCAAATGAAAGGTGGACGTGCGAACAATTGTTGAGGCATTCTTATTTCGATAATTTTCATTTTAAAATGCCAGATGTCGAGACGGAAGAGTTTGAAAAACTGAAAAAATATCGAGAACGTTCTAGGGTAAGTTTAATGATCAAACAACAAGAGTAATCTAAAAATACAAATCAATACATATAATAGGATTATATATATTATTATATTTCCAGAATACCAATTATAGTCAAATGGTGTTACCCCAACTACCTAAGGCTGGTCCTTCTGTTCATAGCCAAAGTGAAAATCGGCCGAAGAGCTCCTCAATACATCAGCAAAATTTTGACCATCTACCTACTATAAGAGGTTAATCAATTTCCTCTGTGATTGTACATATATTTTCCTAAGCTTTTTGAGAATATTAACGTTAATTTATAGAATTCTATGAAAATGAATGTTATTATATCTTCTCTTTTTGTTTGTATTAGCACATTCTTTTTTGATAGATTTTATTTAGATTTTTATTTATACATAGGAAAGAGTAGACGCGTGCAATTCATATGTATATCTCTTACAATAAAGTTTTGTATAAAACATGTATAAGAAATATTTATTTTAATACATAGTATTCTATTATACAGGGTGTTTCCAAATTAAATCGCAAAACTTCGGGAGCGTGTAGAGGAGTAAAAAACTAAGAAAAAAAGTCCTATAGACATATGCTCGTTTTTGCTCCGTTTCAGAGAAATCGAAAAAAAATGTTTACATTTCTTGCCATATCTAGCACCGACATATTTGATTACATTTTCCACTTTCTGTTATGAATTTGTCAGTCGCTCTTTGAAAGCCTTTAACAGTAGATGAATTTTGTCTTTTGCAATATGCCGCGTACGTATTCTAATAGTGAATATGCTGATATGGTTTTTGTATACGGTTTCTGCAACGGTAATGCTTTAAAGGCGGTGCGAGAATATGCACGACGATTTCCAAACAGAAGAGTGCCAAACCGAAGAGTGTTTATGTTGACATTTAATAGATTGCGAGAGACTGGATCATTTTCAATTCGACAAGAAAACAACCGATTTCAAGCAGCGTTACGAAGAGATTTGCAGGCAGGGAATCGTATTTTACAACATTTTGACAATCATCCTGAGACCAGCGTTCGGAATGCGTCGGCTGTATTGGGAGTGTCACCACAAACAATTTGGCGAACTGTAAAAGGAGATAATCGCTATCCCTACCACATTCAAAAAGTGCAAAATTTATTACCTCAAGATCATTGGAACAGATTGAACTTTTGTAACTGGTACCTTCAGACATGCCACAATGATATTTTATTTCCATCTAAAATAATGTGGTCAGATGAGGCAACATTTACCAGAGGTGGAATAATTAATCAAAGGAATTAT
>NW_017257086.1:524931-538366 GCF_001594055.1 Mycetomoellerius zeteki
GTCTATAGGACTTTTTTTCTTAGTTTTTTACTCCTCTACACGCTCCCGAAGTTTTGCCATTTAATTTGGAAACACCCTGTATATATAAGCAATAGTCAGTCTTAAATACATATAATAAACTCAAATTTTAAATATGTAATAAATTATTGCAGACTCTGAAGTTGCTTTACAATAGAGTAACATGTTACTCTATTATAAAACAGAATATATATATATGTTAAATTAAAGGTGCAGTCGAGTTGCCACTACGAATGCTACGAAGCATTTTTTTATTGGTCAATGAGTGAAATTCTTTTTTCTAATTGGTTAATCAAATGCTTCGAAGCATTCGTAGCGGCAACTCGACCGCACCCTAAAACACAATAAAAAGTAGTGTTTTTAAATAGAAAGTTCCATTAAAATCAAATAAGAATAAAATAGAACTTATTTCAAAATGTTCATTAGGATATTTCTCTTTAGTACATTTAATTTATTCATTATAAAATTGATGTATTCTTAAAAATTTAGGAGAAAAAGAAAAATGTAGATGTTGTGCAAATATATATATAGTATATATATGTATATATATAAAACAGATAGTTCAAATACTAAATATTATTTTATTATATATAATAACAAATTAAAACTCATATACATTGTATTGTCATTTATTAAATTTCTTATAAAATTCGACTATTGGATGACCGTGTCTTTCAGACACTGGAACATAACGCTGTTGTAAGGCAAACCAACCGATATGAAGTCCTATAATTAATGGTAATATGACACAGAACGTAACGTTCTTTCTTATAAACTTTTTCATATTAGACTGTATTTTTTATCTTCTTTCTAAAATAGATATATCCTAATTAAATAGTAATCGTTAGTATTTGTATTCCACCTCTGCTCTACACCAATTATATATCTGAAACACAAAAAATCTCTCAAAATATTTGTTAAATTTACACAAAATATCTAGCTAAAACAATATTATCCAAATAAACAAAATTTTTGTTTGTTTATCAAAAATACATTCGCGATAAAACAATTCAACTATCTGTAATAATAGATATGCAGAATATGCAACAAATTAATAAAAGAAAGTAAGATAATGATTACGAAAAAGAGAAAATAAGATAGTGAAATGTGATTAATATATTTTTAATATGAAATATAGAGATATTGATAAATTTACGATGCATATAATGAGCTAACCTATTATTGTGTGACAAAAGTATTTACAGATCCATTAAATGAGGCGCAATCCAACTATTTTTAAATAATTCAGAATTTTCTAGTCAAGTCCTTTGAACAATTCAGTAATTATTCACTACGTTTGTATATCTCACTTAATTATCACCATTATCGCCAAATATCGGATCAATTAGCTACAGATTAGGGATGCACGATACCGGATCGATATTGTCAGTATCGATATTTTTGCATCCGATACACGATATTTTGGATCGACGCATGGGGGTTCGATATTATCGACGGATCGATACTTTTGGAGAGTGTCGTATCGAAGCGGCCATCTTGAGATTGTCAACACTGGCCTAGTTTTCACCGAGGGTTCGATCCGGATCAGAATGCAAGAACCAACTACAATCGAGCATTCCCCTGTTAGGGTGAAATAACACGGTGCGGAAAAAGACTACGGATTAGAGAATGCGTCATTGAAGTAACCAATCAGCGCTATTCGGAATGGCTACGCTGATTGGTTGCTTCAATGACGCATTCTCTATTCCGCAATCCTTTTCCGCACCGTGTGATTTCACCCTTAGTTTCATTACCTTTATTGTTTCTATTTCCTAACATAATGTCTGTAAAAAGAAGTCCACTGTGGCAATATTTTGTAAAAAACACGACTACCGGAACTTGTAAGATCTGTTTGAAGGACGTCCTAAGAAGTGGAAATACTACGAGTTATTCGAATCTAGAGTTATTCTAATATTTAATTTAATCAGAATGTATTTATTTTATTTTATATATGTATGTTATGAATATAATTCTATAATAAATGAGTAAAATGTGATTTATTATTTAAAAAATCGTCTACGCACCGAAAAATTAAGGTATCGGCACCTCGATATTGGGGTATCGATACTTTCGAGCCCGATACTACAAGGTATCGATAGTTTGATCTGCGATACGGATCGATCCGAGATATCGATACAATTGAAGGTATCGTGCATCCCTACTACAGATCCTACAGGTAAATAATGGCTGCGTTCAGCAGAACGTTCGTTTTGCAACTATTGGAAGTTTCCTTCGAGCTGATTGGATCATACTTCTAGATCTAAAAGTATGATCCAATTAGCGCGAAGGAAACTTCCAACAGTTGCAAAATAAACGTTCTGCTGAACGCAGCCATTGGGTGCGTTCAGCAGAACGTTTGTTTTGCAACTGTTTTAAATTTCCTTCGCGCTAATTGGATCATACTTTTAGATCTAGAAGAATGGTCCTATCTCAGCAGACAATCATAAAACGGTTGCAAAACTGTTGAGTCTGCTGAACGCAGCCATTGATAATTACGATCGTGTTTCCATAACCTTAAGTCTATAGCGTATAATTCATTGAAAATAAGAATTCAACCAATCGGGACAAAAGAAATCAAGATTACTCGATTATCTGATTGGTTAAATTTTTCAATGTCCAATCTTAAGCTGATTCTACATTGATCGCATCGCAGCGTCGCAAGCGTGTCGCAAGCGTTATGGTCCAATCAGAGTCGAGCTAGCTTGACGTTGATTGGACTGCAACGCTTGCGACGTTGCGATGCGACTAATGTAGAACCAGCTTTAGTCTTTACGCTTGCAAAATATGTAGTATGATATGGACTTTAGATTTAAAAGCGGGAAAATGTTGAGAAAAGAAGAAACGCCTAACCTCTTTGCGTGGTTCTCTTTTTCGATGATTTAATTTATATTACATAGTAAATTTATGTCTGTTTAATGTAATTACTTAATTTCGTAGCACTGTGTATGCTTTTTTTTATTCGTAACTGTATGTTTACGTATTGTATATAACGATGGCTGACAGTAAATGCATACAGATGATTCAAACAAATTTTTCATTATACGGCTTGGTATTATCAAGGTAAGATCGAGTATTCTACTTATTAAATTAAAGAATTTCACGACAAAAAGATGAAAAGTTCTTTAACACGTTCATGCTGGGATGTACCACCAGTGGTACATGCACAATTGACAAATTACAGCCTCGTGAACGTGTTAAACAAATTATTAAAATATAAATAAATTTTTAATAGTTTAAATCTTATTTCTATAATGTATATTTATAATGTGTTTTATATATTAATATAATGTGTGTAATTAATACATAATAGTAACTACTTTCTTAATACATATTTTCTATAATATTAATTTTACATGTAATTGCACATAACTCATAAAACAATTACTTATAATTATTTATATTTTTTCTAGAGAACTTAGAGTATCTCTCGCAAAGCAATTATTAAAAATACCACAAAATGAACGTGAACCTTGGCTTAGTCGTATTATAGAACTGATTCTGGCTCAAAATTTGGATGATCCACATGTTGGAGCTGAACATATAAAAATTGCTATAGAAGAATGCTCAGAGCCAAATAAATTGAAAGACACAGAAACAGTGTTCAATGTTATAGATGGATATAATATACCAAAAATAAAATACGATATTTCTAAAAAGAAATTTATCATTGACAATGAAAACTCATATCCTGAAACACAATATAAATCATTGGTTTTTAAATATCGTTTTGAAATGGCATGGTATAAAACTCTAAGGCACAAGCAATTTTTGTCATCTAAATTTGAGAAACAGCAAACACATAAAACAAATTTAATACCTATCGAATATCTATTAAGTGAGCTGAGAACAGGGAATGTATGCATAATGGGTCTAATAACACAATTAATGGAAGATCAATATTATTTAGAAGATACAAGTGGAACTGTCAAGATTGACCTCAGCAATACAATATCCTTTTACATATACTTAATTACTGCATTTTAAAATATTTGGTTTTATTTAAAAAATACATTTTAAAATCTATGAAAATATTTCATATGGACAATGGAAAAACATTTAAACAATAAGAAAAACATTTCCCAATTTATTCCAAATACTATTCAAACATCATATAAGTTTAGTGATGTGTTATTTTTCAATACTAGTTTTGAAGCTATACTTTTAATTGATATTTTGTGTATGATAAAAATAAGTTAATGATTAAATGCTTTACTTTATAATATGAAATTATGAGCATGAAATTATAATCATAATTAATTATATCTTGATCATATTTTGAAAAATTAGAAAAAGATAGATTTCTGGATTCATCATATAAAATATTTTTGTTCGTTGAAGTTTGGCTGGTTTTTTTTTAAGTTAACTATATATATATATATATATATACATGAAGGTATACTATCTTTAAAACATAGCAGTAGTAGTAGTAATATACAAAATTATTTTTCTTACTTTATGTATAAGATTTTCAAGATACTTTTATTATGGAAGGTTTTATAGTAATAGTCAACGGTGTTTACAAGGATGATATATTACATGTAAAAACTATCAACCTTCCACCAATAGAATCGTCGGAAAGCTTGCGATCAGATTTTGGCGACACAAATACATTTGGTGGCCCACATAATATATCTTTAAAAATGTCAGAAAAATTACAAATCCACGAAGAAACTAACCAGGATGGAATGATAGTATTCATAGCAGAATTATGGTTGGATGTTCCACGTGTTTTACAAAAATTTAGGACAATACTGGATGGTTACATAGATTATCCTCCTATAGCTTTTGTATTGTGTGGTCATTTCTTAAGTTTCCACCCTACAAATATAACTAGTGCGAAAGCTTTGATAACAGGTTTTAAAAATTTAGCTGACATAATAACACAATACACAAATATAAAAGAATCTACCAAATTTGTTTTTGTACCTGGCCCACATGATTTAGGCTCTCCTAAAATTTTACCAAAACCTCCTTTACCTAAATGCATTATTGAAGAAGTTACGAAAATGATACCAAACGCTATTTTTACAACAAATCCATGTAGAATACAGTACTCTACAAAGGAAATTGTAATATTAAGAGAAGATATGTTGACAAAAATGTGTAGGAATACGCTTCGTTTTCCGAAAGAAGAACATTTTTTTAAACATGTAAGTAGATGTTAAATCAAATACTATCAAATATATATATATATATATAAAAAATGATTTCAATATTTATCACAAATTTCAGTTTGCCAAAGCCATCATCAGCCAATCACATCTGACCCCAGTGCCTCTTCAAGTTGTTCCAGTATATTGGAAATATGACCATGCTCTACAGATATTTCCAACACCAGATCTCATTGTAATTGCTGACAATTTTGAAACATACACGACTAACTATTCTGATTGTTATGTGATAAATCCCGGAATGTTCGCGAAAAACAATTTTTCGTTTCAATCTTATGTGCCTGCCATTAATCAAATTCAGGATTGTCAACTTCCAAACGACACCAATGTTACTTAAGTCGAGAAGATAATTATATGAAAAACCATAACAATTTTCTTCATAGACATTGTATAAATTACACTGGATATTAATACATAAGTGATTTATAAGTTTGCATATTTATTTCGCTTTGATAACAAAATCTTGTTTATTTTTACAATATTTCGAAAATGCGTTGATAATAAGTCCTTAAATTATAATTTTCGACACTATATAAACGTCGAAACAAATTAAGCTCATAGGACAAAAATAATTTAATCATGAAAAGGACTTCTAGATGATTTCTTACAATTAATCTTCTGTGTCCAATAATACAGTAGGAAATATTGAGACAATTTCAATTTTTAGGAATATATTTATAACTTCGTGAACAGGGGCGTGCCTAGTGAGCATATGCATGTGTGTGCAATGTGTGCCAAAGCTAGAGGTAACCGAAACACGCCTCTGATCATGAACATATCTTTTTCTAATATTACCTGCTTTTCTTATATCTCCTACATTAGAGAGGATGACAGGAATATGTATCAAATTTGAATAGGACACAGATTGTACGCGCATGCTTACTTCTTCCATTAATTCATATAAATAGGTACATAGAATATTAAACACAGTGTTTCTACCGTTTTGCAATATACATAACATTATACAGGTACAGACTGGGCCCCAATTTATTTCAATTTTGTTGCGCTGGAAGCATAAGTCAATTACTGGCCGTAATAAATCAAACACGTTTTTTAAGCGTAAAGAGTTGTTAATGTCCAATCGTAATATTACAACATGATAATACTAACACCTTGTGTGAGCAATATAATTTCATCCTTTAGCAACTAGTTGCTTTGATGCTAGAAAATATAGCGCATACAGATGTTACAGAAACAAATTTAATTTAAAATCAAGGTAAATTAATAATGATTTCCTGGAAGAAATTTTTTGTATATTATATTCTATGGTTTCGCTTATAAAATATTTCAAATGCAACATGCTCTAAATATTGTTAATACTTTACATAACGGAAGTTAATGATCGACACAAATATAAGTTTTCTTCAAAACATTTAGGAAGCAAATTTGATATTTTAAATATGAAGTTAAAAAGTGCGAACATGTAGAATCTCACAAATCGAAATAAAGGATTATGTGTGTGTGTATGTATTCACACACACGCACGCACGCACGCACTCATACACGCGCGCACACACACACACACACACACGAAAGCATAAATTGCAACTACACACATTAATTCATCACATATATTACAGTGCTATCTGTAAAAAAAAAGTACACTCTTATGTCTATTGCACTTCCTTGTAAACACATTATTTTCGTTATTTTCGTACGTTATTCAATTCCTCCTGCAAAAATTATCATAATACATAATAATACATAATATTTTATTTTAATACATATATTTTATATACAAGTAACTTCAGTCCAAACGGACGGCGTAATAATTCTTCATGTTCTGTATCTCACGAACCATTATTTTTCGTATGTAGTTCTTCTAAAAGAAATTATAAGTCATATTTATAGTGTTCATGTAATTCACAAAATAAAAAATGCAAAGGGTCACCTTGTGGTTTGATTAAAATTATAATTATAATTTTTTATTATTTTATGACTAAACAACGTATAATAAAGATAAAAAAGAAATGTCTTATTCCAATTTAACGTTATAAAATATATTTTAATATTACGAATTAGCTTAGCTGTAATCAGTATTGATATTTTCTGTAAAAATTGTTAGCTATATCGGGGAAAAAAACAGAAAAAGATAGTCAATGCAATTGTTTACGCACTTTCTCTTTGATATCTTCGGCAAGCCTGATTTCTTTCTTCGGCGTCGAAATACCAAAGCGTAATGGCATATCTCGTTTTGAACGCTGGTTGCACCTCATGCGGATTTCGCCTGTCCGACCAGAAAAATAATATCCTATCGAACAAAGGTTCTATGTTTGCTACTTGATCGCGCCACCCTTCAGGAAATATCCTCAAAAGTCCGCCATTCTCCTGCGTACAATAAAAAATACGCATAATTATTTATAAATTTCTATCGTGATAAATTATTTTATTGGACTTTATTATATTTTACTTTTGTTTAAAAAATAATGCTATATCTGCAAATTTTTATCAATATTGCTAATCCATTACTGCAAACATGATGGACATGGTGATATAAAAAACATGATTATATTTTTGTTATGCACATATATAATAAGAATAGATTTTATATGTATATATATATATATATATAAAGGTATATATATTTTAAATTAGAATCCTTGCTACAAGCAGTTGCTTGATATTTATAAGAACTCAAAAGTTACTTATAAGGATATATATGTAGATATATACTTTCTTTAAACACAATCGCGTATGTGTGTGTAATGTGACAAATAATTAACAATTAAAAATATATTAATACGTTATAAATATTAAATATATTAATACGTTAAATTTCACCTTAACATCCCAATCTCGATTAAGATAATAAATGGCTGTGATGCAACGTCCATCTCGGTTAGGATTATCCACATGTTTCACATAATGTGTACCGTGACCGGGATAACAAGCTACCATCGCCTGTAATTTTGGAAGAAAAATATATTTTATTAAAAGAGAGAGAGAAGTATATAATCGACAGATTATTATGAATTGTGACTAGCTTTGTAAATTCCGAAAATATTCGGTTATTTAAATATCTTGACGCAAGTCGATTTTACGCAATAAATAAAAAAAGTTATTATATTGATTTGTACTATCAAATATGAATGATGACATGGGAAGGTATTAATTTATTCCGATGCGCAAGGAAAATGTATTTAATTTTACATATTTGACGTCATAATTTAATATTGCTGCAATGAGAAATCTGCAAAGATATCTGCGCACGTTATTTTTCTCTCTTTGAAATATAAATATTTTTTAAATCAAATTTTACATCTTATATATACTATGATGAATATTTATATGTCTAAAAAGATAACATGTCATATTTTTTAGAAATATGTACAAGAATACTAAATAATTTAAAATACAATCTGTGCAGTTATATGTACATAGTTTTATTTAAAAAGAAAGAACATATAGATAACGAGCAACAATTGAGGACTAGCATTGTCGTATTTAAAAACAATTATGCCTAGATAATATTACATGTATTTTAACGCAATACAAATATATAATTTAATGGAAGAAAGAAAACTATATGTAACATGTATAATATACATTTTTAATACGTAATATATCACGTTTATCATTTGTTCCATTGATGAGCGGGAATAGTGCAATAGTCATTAATAGACAAAATATTTTATACTTCTTTTTATCTTGCCAAAATCGATATATACCATTGTATTATACTTACGACGCAATTATAAGACAAAAATAATTGGCTGACTCAGTTCACAGCGAAAGTAAATTACCTTATGTATGTAGTCTCACATTTTCTGATAACAAAGTCTGCCTATTATTAATAAACTGATGATAAAGTCGCAAAAATTCTTACATTAATTTTTTTAGTACTTCAGAGAAAAAAAAAGAATATACTTTTCTAAGTACACACGCTTTCTTCTATACGGCTTTTAACATATGGTCTTCAGCTAATTTTGACTTTAAAGTATCATAGAAAGTACACTTGTATGTGTGTGTGTTCCACAAGAGACATCCTAAATGTATTACAATACACAAAGAATGTTTTACGTAATGCTTTCTACATTTAAAAAATATAAAATGTATTTGTGTTAAATACATGTTCAAACGTCTTGACTTTCAAAGACATGGCCATTGATCAAAATGTCTTAGATTTTTTATCACACGTAACTAAACATAGGCATATTTCTTTGAAACTCCAATCATTAATTATCATTGTAATTTATGTAGTAAAGAATAAACGCGACGAATATATACTAGTTTCTTTTATTCGTCATTTGTTATTCGGACAAGGATATTTATATGACTCTAAAATACGCATCCACAGATGGATTAACTGAGATATGTGTATTATTGTAAATATTTGCGTACGCGCATAATTTATGACAGCTGTAAAAATGACATTGTCTATTTTATAAAATAAAATATTATAAAATAATAAATTAAACGATCATCCATGCTTTCTTTCTATCTTTTACTTCAAATTAAACGAGTTAACATATGTGATACAGATGATATACAATGTCCTTGTCTTATTATGAGTAATCGGATATTTAACTAAAAATAGATTGCTAAATACAAAAGGATAACGATAACGACCACAATTCAAATAATTATTAAACTAGTAGTTTTATGAGCTGCAATACAATCGCGAACAATACGAGAAATATCCTGAATTTATTGATAAAACAAAAGATGACATTTATAGGATTCAATAGCAATTATATTCAATTGTTGTAGCGCGCTATCATAGAAACATGAAAATTTCATAACAGGATGTCCTACGTATCAATTTTATATTACATAATTATTCCTTTAGCGAAAGTTTTAATTTTTCTTTTGTTTTGTATTGCATCTCAATTTTCATTACAAGACTTCCAAATCTAAATCTTTTGTAAAGACAAAAATGTATAACTGTATTGTAATGAGAAATTTCTCTTCGTATTTTATCTTTGCGTCTCTTCAAATACATATTTATTTCTTTCATTATTTACTAAGCGTATTAAAAATCTGTATTCTATTATATTTAAATGACCGGATATATGAAAATATGTTATGCTATTACCATTTTTTACGTTAATAATACACAGACAAAAGATCGATCGGAAACGTATTTTTCGCTAAATATCCATCTTCGTGGAAAGAAATGACTAGACGCCAATGCGATCGAGCAGCTGAACGGGAGTTTAGGTAGTATAAAGCGAATTTGCTGTATCGCGTCACCGGCACAGCGTCGGCATGAGAAGAGAAAGAGCTGGAGGGTGGGAGTCGCGCGGCGTACGTGACTGACTGCACTTGGCGCGATCCCACTCTCCTCCTCCTTTCGGCATATAATACAATACTCCCTCGTAGATCTTTACATTTTTGGAGTTTTGACCTTGTCTATCGCGTTCACCTCGTGTTATTCGCACGATCGAAAATCGTGTACTTGGTGCATCTCGCATTAACATTTTTCACCGTGTAAACGATAATCGAACACGCCATGCAAAACAAATCAGAAGAAAGATATTATACATTTTGTAAACTTTTCATCATGTGGCTACTAAGCGTACAACTGTCTTACGCTGCTGTTTAATTTTATTTAATAAAAATAAGAAAGCACAACGTACACACAATCGTATTATCGATTATAACGATAAAAAGTTGAAATTCATTTAAATTGTGCCCTAACAAGGTCTCAATTATACATATATACATATATATATTTGCAATATGTTATTTAAAGTAAATCATTTCCTATTATTTAACATATGAAGAGATTAGACAGAAAAAAGCCATACTCACTTTCGTTCTTCCATTGATGGTATAATTTCCTATTTTCCCGTTATTGTGCATTTTATTGGCTCTCATAATGATTGCATCGACCTGAGATATCAGTGTGCCAATATTTTCACACTGTTCTTCTTTTCCATCCAGCCATATTATCTCATCGCCACGTATCGTCTTTAAGTCATTCGCGCTACCTTTATTAGAAACCAATTGTCCGTCTTGAAATAATCCGGCACCATACATATTTAACACTTCATTTAACACTTTAAGACCTCTCTCCTTGCCTAAAAATTTGTCTACCACACATACGCCGTACTTGTCCATATCCCTTATCACATATTGACAAATTTTGTGTAGAAGTTCTTCGAGATTACTTCTATTCCTATGTAGAAAAGGAGGTGAAAAGTCTTCTTCCTGATCCTGTATCTCCGACAAGTTCTTCATGCCGTTACGATGTTGAGCGGGTGAGCCAAGATCCGCGTTGCTCAAACTATCGAAAATCCTGGAACTCTCTAAAATGGGATTTAGGAGCTCGGCTCGAGCTCCCAGTATAGTATCTTCTGAACTTCCCTCATACGTTATAGGCGACGTCCAGCCATCGGCTTTGTTATTTCGTGCGCTCCTTGCCTTTCCGCTATTCGATTTCTTCTTAAGATTCTGATTTCTTTTCCGTTCTTGTTGACTCAATTCGTTTTCTTCTTGCACCCTAGCATCTGTAATCAGAACAAGTATATAAAAACTGTCAGTTTCACATTTCGTTAAGGCGATGTAATTATCTTATAATTAAGATACGATAAAACGCCTATGTATCATCGGCTACAAGTATCTAACGATAGAATACAGAAACGCGCAATCAGTAGGGTTTGCTATTTATATCGCGACTTATCGGCAACGAGACTCCTATTGTCATCAAATGTCACGTCACGCGTAAAATCCTACTGCGTAAAATTGTGTAAAATCCGACAATGAGCTTGACAACAATATGAAACCGCGCGCGCATACCTGCTGGATGCTTCACATTCCGACACGACTCCGAGGTGACGTTACTGACGTTCAAGCCCCGCGGTGCGGTCGAGGTCTCGTTTAGGTTTAGGTTAGGAACGACCGCTTTCGGGGCTTTACGATTACCGACAGAGGGATGTGGATGCCGCTTAGACGGGATCTCGCGATCCAAACTCTCGTTGGTAGCAACGGCAGGCACGGAGAACGGCTCCTCCGCAGGCACGGTGGCCGCGGGATGAGTCGCACAAAACTCCCGGTGGCGTTTCCAGTCGCGTCTTTGGTGCTCCTTCGTGCAGTAGAAGACGACTTTGCAGCGCGAACACCTCGACAGCTTGTCAGTTTTGTTACAGACCGCGCAGATTACTTCCGCACCCGTTCGAACGTCGTCACCGAGTTGACCGAGTGTCTGCGTACGACCATTCGGTCCGAACATGTTTCAATGTTTACTCGAACGCCGCCGCGGCGGTTGTCGTCGTCGACATTTCTTTCACGAGGAAAGTCACACTCACACGGCTAGCGCGCCGCCTGTACTACAGTGGCTACTAGTGGCAGTAGTGGCTACTGGTGGAGTGGTGGCTACGAGCTACTACCACAAGCTACGACTCTACAACTGTTGCCGTGATGCGAGTGCGTAGCAGAAGCACTAGCACTCCGTACATACAGATACAACTTCCCCACCCATCACTGCGAATAGTGCAAACTGCAAGTGCAAATTGCAATCTCTGCCATCTTTACCATACCAGAGAGAAACCTGAGAGAGGACGTGAGGCCTTTTTCCTTTAATCGCAAACTGGCGCCGCACGCTACTGCCCTCTGAAGAAGTGAATAGCTGCGTTCAGCAGACTCAACAGTTTTGCAACCGTTTTATGATTGTCTGCTGAGATAGGACCATTCTTCTAGATCTAAAAGTATGATCCAATTAGCGCGAAAGAAACTTACAACAGTTGCAAAACAACCATTCTGCTGAACGCAGCCAATGTAAACTACACAACAATATCCATTTTTTTGCGGTACTCCTGGGGGGTCGATTGTGTATCTCGAAATAAGATGAAAATTACAAAAGTCAGCAAATTCACTAGAATATTTATAATTTAATTGGTCAATATGTAGTGAATTTGCTCACTTTTATAATTTTCATCTCATTTCAAGATACATAATCGATTACCTGATGGAAATAAATTGTTGAAATCGGTAAAATAACTAAAATTTATCAAATATTAATATTCAAATTTCCTTCTGCCTGTATTCACAGTCAGATCTTATATTTAAGATCGTCTTAAGTACAGTCTTAAGATGTCATGAACCAATCAGAAAGCCGTATTAGCATCTTAGGACATTACTTAAGACGGCCTTAAAATAAGAACAGACTATGAATACTGGCCTTAACCCCGGATCTACAATAGAGTGTTAAGTTTCAAACCATAAGAAATGGACGAATCATAGTCGATTATTCTCCTCGAATTCGATTATAATTGGTCAATTTCTTATGACTTAAGGCTTAAAAC
>NW_017257086.1:538697-546891 GCF_001594055.1 Mycetomoellerius zeteki
TGGCTGCGTTCAGCAGACTCAACAGTTTTGCAACCGTTTTATGATTGTCTGCTCAGATAGGACCATTCTTCTAGATCTAAAAGTATGATCCAATTAGCGCGAAGGAAACTTCCAACAGTTGCAAAACAAACGTTCTGCTGAACGCACCCATTGGGCGAGTTCAAGACGGCAAAGCGGCTATACATGCTTACCGAGCGATTGAATATGATTGGTTGGATCTATATAAGTAACAACCAATTATGTTTATTTGCTCGGCGAGCAGGCTAGCCGTTTTGTCAACTTGAACGCGCCCATTCTTTGATGAGTCAATTCGTAAAATTCTTTGGTATTGGGGTTAGCGCTTTAGTAAAATAAAGAAGTTTTACGCTACGATAGTCGTGTTATTTGCGCAACGTCTCCCGCGTTTGACTCCTATTGCTCTTGTTCTTTCCTTGTTTTCTGATTTATAAGGAGTCTTAAGTCGGTATTCATAGTTGGTTCTTATTTCAAGACCGTCTTAAGTAATGTCTTAAGATGCCAATGCGGCCCTCTGATTGGTTCATGACACCTCAAGGCAGAACTTAAGACGGTCTTAAATATAAGATCTGACTATGAATACCGGCCTAGGATTCTCAATAATCGTCGGTAATACTTTTTCTACGGATGGTAAATGCGGTCGTTTCGTGATGCTAAAAGCGACGATCAATCAGATGATCTCAAAGTCGTGAGAATGTGTCGCGTTTGGTCACGTTTGGTGAGTCGGACCAACCATAGCTCTTATTCACTCCAACGCGCTTGATAGAGTGAGTAGGAGCTATGGTAGGACGGTAGGAGCATGTTGGAGCTTGCGATGCGAACAAACCTCGAATCACATGTAATTGCACCTCTACCATGTGTCCAATAGGTCTGTTCGCGTTGCTTTTGGCATTCGGCATCTTCGCTTTCTCTCTTTTCAAGGCCAAATATATATCTATCTCATTTTAAGTGCAAAAATATTTGGGGATTTCATGCAACGCGACAGACCTATTGGTATTAATAAAGTCTAGTGACTTTAAATCTCAAAGTGTATGCGCAAAGCAAGTGCATTTAGTAAACTCTAGTGGATGTTTTTTGGTTAATGAAGTATGCATTTTTCCGATTGTCAGACTTTAAACTTGTCAAATTAAATTTAGGATGCAATTGTAGATTCAAAAACGAAATCTTAACAAAATCAACTTTATTAACGTAACTTAACAATCGTATTATACGATTGCAACGATTGTAAAATGGTAAGTTTTAACCTGTCCAGTGTCAAAGGAAAAGTTAACATGTACGCGAAATAGTTTTTATTTTTAGGAAATGTACTCATTTTTTTTTATCAAAATTTTATGTAACTCAATAACTCATTAATGTTTATATATTGCGATTATTTATATCTGTGCAAAGGCAATGCCAAGTATTAAAACATACATGTTAGATAAGTCAGATAATAGTAATTATTTATATTTTATCTTTTTCATTTTTTTTTTTACAGACGACATTGAGACACGATATTGAACTACCGAACAACATTCCAAAATTATTAATAGAAAAACATGCAAACTATCTCATTTCATATGGGACCAACAAAGATGAATATGTAAGAATGTTTCTTCTTCTATTTCAATTGTTTATATAGTAATTGATTATTATGACAAAATGTATTTTAACATATATATATTTATTTATTATAACATATATATATTTTTTAATATTCCACTTCTCTATATATTGACATATTCATATTTTTTAGAATTATTCTCAGACTGAACACATGAGGATGTCTGGCATGTACTGGGGCCTTACCGCTCTAGATTTAATGGGAAAGTTAGAACAAATTAATAAGGAGGAAGTGCTAGAATTTATTAGACAATGTCAAAGTGACAGTGGTGGCATCAGTGCCAGCATACAACATGATCCACATTTACTTTATACACTTAGTGCAGTTCAGATATTATGTATATATGATGCCTTGGATGTAATAAATGTCGATAAAGTCGTCAGTTATGTCAAAGAAAGACAACAAGCAGATGGGAGTTTTGTAGGTGATCAATGGGGTGAAGTAGATGTCAGATTTTCTTTCTGTGCCGTTGCTACTCTGTCACTTTTGGTAAATATCATTGAATATAATTATATTTAAGTATCTGTAAAATCAAAGTGTTTTAAAATAGTAACGTTTAATTTTTTAAATCAAAATGTATTCTTGTGTGAAATGGAATGGATATCCTGAAAACTTAGCTTTCATGAAGATTCTTCAGCTTTAGTGGATTTAAAGATGATATTTGTCAGATCCATAACACATCTTAGACAAACTAAAGTCATAAAACCATAACACATCTTAGACAAAGTAAATTCTTAAAAATTTTTGTTTACAAATAGGAAGGTACTTATAAAAAAAGTTTAAGTTTTTTATATTATGTTAACTTGTTTTAGAACCGTTTAGATGCAATAGATGTCGAGAAAGCGGTACAATTTGTATTGAGATGTATGAATTTTGATGGAGGATTCGGTTCAAAGCCAGGATCTGAAAGTCATGCGGGTTTAATTTATTGTTGTGTTGGGTTGCTTTCGATCACAGGTATATAAGAATATACAGAATAATTACTGTATACACACAGAATATACTATTTCATATCACTTACCAAAGGTAATTTTTTAGGACATCTGCATCTGATAGATGCTGATCGTTTAGGATGGTGGTTATGCGAGAGACAACTACCTTCCGGTGGTTTAAATGGCAGGCCCGAAAAATTACCAGATGTATGCTACTCTTGGTGGGTGCTGTCAGCGTTAACAATTTTAGGTCGTCTTCATTGGATAGATAAAAAAGGCTTGGTAATTATTTTTTAATAACATTTTTTAGATATTTTTTAAATTGGATTTGTTAATCATCTCTGTTTCTCTTATAACTGTTTATTTCATTGCCTTGCGTGTGTGCGCGCATGTGCGTGTGTGTATTCATATATATACAATTTGTGTGTATGTATATATTCTTAACTGACCAACGATTTAAATAAAATAATTACAAATATTACTACTACATATTATCACTCTACTATAATTTCTTTTTTTATGTTTTTCATTACAGATGGATTACATTTTAATTTGTCAAGATATCGAAACTGGCGGTTTCAGTGATCGACCCGGTGATATGGTTGACCCTTTTCATACTTTGTTCGGCCTCACTGCATTGTCATTGCTAGACAAGAACTTCTCGTTAAAACCAATAAATCCTACTTATTGTATGCCAGAATATATAATTGATCGCTTAGGTCTCAAACCATCGCGACTTGATGCATGATGATATATCTGATATGCTTTATAATGTACATTAATTCTTTGTTAAATATACGCGTTGTAGATTTTCCACAAAGTATATCTCTAAATTTTTATTCAATCAAATGTTCAAATTGCATTGTCAAGTGAACCACCTCGAAAGCCTAATTTCGTCATTTTTTCATCATTTCTCTCGTGGAGGATGCCTCTAATTGAACAAGTACTCGGGTTTATAAAAAGTTTAAAATATATCTTATGTAATATAATTTAATTATTTATAATATAAAATATTTCTATTATATTTTTATATTTCTATTGATAAACACGCGCGACCTGAGCGTCCTCAAACGGAAATAAATATAATTCTCAGTCTGACAAAATTTTATTACATTCTGTCGGTAATTCATAAATACTATCTTTTTATCACTATATGTTAAAGTAGTAATTACGAAAATTCAGTTTATCTCCAACAGGTGTCATCAGTTTATTTCTAATAGAATCGGAATCCATAGTCCAGTTTTAATCTCAAACAGTCTTAAGATGCTAATACAGCTCTCTGATTGGTTCATGCACTAGCTTAAGCCATCTCGAATCTTGAGCAACGTCTATGGATTCCGTCCTTGTTCATTTATACCAAAATACTTGTGCACTTTGCATTAAAATAATTTTGTAAAAAAATGATAAAATTTCAACTCTTGTAAACATAAAGTTAATTTTTTTTACTAAGATTTCTTTTACAAAACTGAATTTTTTCAGTAAGATATGATTGTATGGATGGAATTATGAATATGTTTGTATCATGTTTATTAAAGTTCGAAAGGACTTAAATGTTTCAATTATTATATCATTTGTAAATTGCTAATATATAAAAAAGAAGACAATAATAAACAAAGAAATTAAAAAATAAATTTACAAAAATTAAATTAGATTAAGTTGTTCTTTTTGATGAACGATTATCCAGTTCAAGTGTATTTCTGATTCGATTGGTGATATTATGGGTGCATTCCGTTTTCATATGCTGTATGTCAGTTCATCCTTGTTATTTATTAATATTAATAAGGACAAATGATGCTTATAAGCGCTATAAAAAATTTTTAACTCGTCACACTATATTTTGCACAGTGTTATTGTACATTTTATTTCGCAAGGGAATTGTTTTCAACTTGCGTGAAATATAAGAAACAATGAAACGCTTATAGAAATATATACAAATTATAAATATGGGCAGAAAAAAAGTTAAATATAGTATACATTTCTTATAAAAATAATTTAATATTAATAATAATTTAGCACTGACCATAATTAATTACTTATTTTGAATATTAAAAGTACTGTTATAACAATACTTTTAATATTAAAAATAAATGATTAATTGGTCATTAGTATTAGTATTAAATTTCTATAAGGGTTATTATACAGGATGTTAAAAAAAATTATTCAGCATTTATATGATGATATAGACACATCATTCTGAGTAAAAAAGCCTTATAGTGAACATATTATATGTATATGTATAGGTCGAAAACTCAACCATTTCTAAAATATAAACAATTTTGTATATTATTAGTATCAAAACTGACTATTACCATATAAATACTGAATGTTTTTTCTTATCACCTAATATTTAAAGTGTATTAAAATTGGTGGAATTTTGTTTTTAAATTATATATATTGACAGAATTCAAATTATATATATTGACAGAATTCGAATAATACTAACGAGATCTGTAATTAAAAGTGGAAATATTTATCTTCTTTTTGTACTCTAGATTTTAGAGGGAAATATAAGTATCATGCTAGATTCATGAAGTTATAAACACGCCATATTTTCAATTTTGGCTTTTTAATATAAAATAAGCGGAACTCTTTTTTATTTTTATAAAAAATTATATGAGAACTATGAAAAGTGCTACTTATAGAACTGTCATTATTTTTTAAATATTAATATATTATAGAATGTCACGTGCTGACTTCACTACTGATCCCTGCATTTTTGGGTATCCGTGACATTAGCATGACATTTCCTATCAATACACCTAATGAAAGCAACAACGACACAATAGCATTTTTTATATAGTTCTACAATTCCTTATATAAAAATAAATAAAAGTTCTGCTATGTTTTATACTTAAAAAACCAAAATTGAAAAAATTACATCCGGAATTCTGTTTAAAAATAATTATATAAGAGTAATTATATAGGTCTCTGCTAATATACTAACGAGAAATATCGCTGGAATTATGATAAATAATTTATCATCACGACACTTTCTCCAAATGTCGTACTGTCTTTTATACAGAGTGTACAAAATAAACCATTCAGCATTTATTATATGATAGATAGTACGCACATCATACTGAGTAAAAAAACCTTAGTGAATATAGATTAAAAGCTCATCCGTTTGAGATATAAATAACTAAGAGTCGATTTTTTCTCATTGTTAGTAGAAGTGTCAAGGACGATTATCGTTTATCTATATTATAGCTCAATCTTTCGATTTTCGACAGTACTTATTATTTTGGTAATTACATCATCAAATTAAAATTCTCTCAAAATTCTAGTTGTGAAAAAAGCTCTAATTAATTTATATTTGTTATAAATTCATAAAAGAAAGATGAAAATACATCTTTCGTTTGATGTAAAATAACACGTGTATATATTACTTTATACTTATTATTAAAGATACTTATTATTTAACTTTGAAAGACGGACATTATGAAACAGTTATCTCAAAAGAATTAAAGTATCTATTTATTTTGCCGCGCCACGACATGAGACGTCTTAATTATTTATTATCACGCATTACTTGGAAATGCTTATATATGTATATGTATATATTTGTTTAATGGAAATAATCAAGAATCATGGTTATGCAGACGTGATACGTTTCTTCCGAAGAATCTAGTTAAAGTATTAGTGTACATTACGCGCAACAAGAATTGCCATTTTGTCGGCGAGGCACGAGGCGTAGCGACACGCCTCTCGCCTGCAAACTTCGAGCGAGGAAAGCGCTTCGATCCGATTGGTTTATCTTCTCCCTCCCCATCTTCTTCACCTGTAAAGTTGGCACGGTCCCTGATTGAGAAAGATTGGATTAGATCTTGCTAACTAGGAAAAGATCAATCCCGAGCTCTCTCTCGATGAACAGTACAATTTTGCTAATGGTACTCAGAAACGCGCGCGGTCAGCACATGCAAGATTTACAGTCGCGTTCACGTGGTTGAGCGAGATAAAGATAAAAATGGCAGACATATCTACAATTTCAGATATTGGAACCACGCAATAATAATTAATAATAATACGTTTATTCACGAGCACGAGAAGTTTTTCTTCGCACGTAGCTCTACTATCGGAAATTAATCTTTGTTCAACTCGAATCTTTGCGAGTTGATCTATAGTTATAATTGTTTCATAATTTCAAACGACAATGTCGCATTTTCATTCTGACATATTATACATATGTATACATGCATATTGGCTGCATTAAATGCACGTGTGCAGTAAAAAAACAGCTTTGCAATTGTAATTGTTGCAAGATTCTTTAATATTATTGGTTTATACTCTTAGATCCAGTGAGTGAGGAACTAAAAACAAGACCAATTTATTAAAGAATTTCACAACAAGTTACAAAGCTGCTGTTTTTACTGAACGTGCAGCTATTTGCGCAATAATACGTAACGATATAAGAATTATGTCGTCGTTTTAAGAAGTTACAAATAAGTATAGAGATCTTTATTGACATTTCCTCGTAAAGCTAAATCATTAAGAAATAAAACAAATATGATTTATTTATACTTGGAGAATATTTCCCAATTTTATATTTCACTATTTTTCTTCGCATTTAGATATCTCATACATTCGTCTGAGAACATTAAGTAAAGACATATTTACTCCAGAATCCTCAAAGAAAACTCCAGACTCCGTGTCGGCCAGATTATCAAACATTTCGCTGTTCGAGGATATTAGACTCGATAAAATTACACTGGTTTCAATCCTTGGAACGAAACGCCGCGAATCGATCCACGCGAAAGACAGAGCTCTCTCTCTCTCTCTCTCTCTCCCCTCGTTCTCCTTATTCTCCTGGCTGGCTAATGTACCCGGTGGCGTTCGGGAGTCCTGTAGGGCGTCCAAGTCCAGGGTAGGCAGGCGAGCGGTGGTGTCTGGGTACGGGTAGCGGTGGGCGAGGACAGCCACGGCACTCGATCGGATTGG
The DNA here is from genome assembly GCF_001594055.1 of Mycetomoellerius zeteki. NCBI lineage: Eukaryota > Metazoa > Arthropoda > Insecta > Hymenoptera > Formicidae > Mycetomoellerius > Mycetomoellerius zeteki. The sequence continues at coordinate 546,183 of NW_017257086.1, forward strand.
TCGAGACTCGGCTGTTCCTGTTTGTTCGAGGGAGGTGACTTTAAATGGTATTCGCACAAAAGCTCCGCCTCTCGGAATCTGTTCAGAACGGATGGAGGACGCTCTTTTCGCGTCCACGCCGTCCATCCGGAACCCTCGACGGCCTCGACTCTCGAGGTGGGAGAGCTATCGTACCATTGGACGGAGGTGGTTGCTGGTAGCGCGAGCGAGACCGGCCGAGAAGGTGAGAGACAGTGGGCTCCAATCCGGGACATGGTGGAGCCATGGGTTCGCAGGTAGGGGAAGCCCGTTGCGGGGGTGTGGGTATGGATCGGCCGCAGTATCCGCGGAGACGCGATCGCGGGTACTCGGTGTGTTTGGGCGTGCTCGGGGCTCCTCGGCGCGAATACGGAGTAACGGCTGTAACGAGGGCTCGGCGCCGCGCCGGCAGTGTTGGTTCCAACTTGGAAGATTTGAACTTGTCCAGATTGTGATACACCGTGACACGTCACAGCGTGGGGTACAGGGTCGGACCTCGCTCGCCTCGGCCGGCCGCGGGTCTCCGTGGTTGGGTCCGATGGAAATTTCCGTCTCCGGTCTCCGCTCGTGACCAAGAGCAGCCTACCCCAAGTGCTCCTGCCGATTCGCGAGAATACGGAGGATGCTGGCGCACGAGTATCCGGAGTATCGGCGAACGTCGTGCAAAGTGTCGATGTCGAGCGTTCACACG
>NW_017257086.1:546940-552253 GCF_001594055.1 Mycetomoellerius zeteki
CGTTGATAATGCCGCGGCCTTCGCGCGATACCTACGGTGATCAGAAACCACCCTACTCCTACATATCGCTAACGGCGATGGCGATATGGTCGTCGAGGGACAAGATGCTACCACTCGCCGAGATTTACAAGTTCATCGCCGACCGTTTCCCGTATTATAGGAAGGACACGCGACGATGGCAAAACTCCTTGAGGCACAACTTGTCTTTCAACGATTGCTTCATCAAGGTTAGTCCATCCCGTGTCCAACTTCGAGATTTCATTTCATCGACATCCGTTCGGAGATGAAACTTGTCAAGTCTAGCTAGCGCAAGTTGCTGTAAACAATTGTATTCATCCTTCTTTCTAAAACCTTATTTTGAATAAAATTTAATTTACTCTCTCTCTCTCTCTCTCTCTCTCTCTCTCTCTCTCTCTAATTTGCGTAAAAGATAACTTCTCTCTAGGACGGCGATCAGCGAAGCCAACGTCTCATCGTCTCATATTGTCTGCTTTTTGTCATATTGTCTATAGCTTTAATGAATCACTTGCAAAGTAATGGCTACGTTTACACCGTGCGCTTAGTCCGCGACCTATACGATAGGTATCTTTGATTAATATACAGGATAAACAAGGACGTCTATTGTATAGGCCGCGGCCTAAATGCACGGTGTAAACGTAGCCAATATCGCGAAATCGCGGTTGTCGAACGAAGCGTGATGGAATGGATCTTTGATTGACGTGATGTGCGTCTTTTCAACATGAATGTCCGGAACTCGAGAAGCGACAACGCAACGCGCAAGGTGTTTGGTTGTTGTATTATCGAGCCATCTGTTTCGCACCTGCCAACGTGTGCGACCGCGCGATCACCGTCATGGCGCGTTCCATTCTCCCGCGGTTCCTTAAAATTACGAAAGAACGTCGGTCCCCTTTCGTTTCTTGTTCCTTAGTCGTCACAGTAAAATCACATTCAACTTTATATACCGCCGGTTTTACAGGGTGAAACAAACTTGACCACAATCGCGATGATAGGTATGAAAATATTTTATACGCGGTCACGCATCAGGGAATATTTTGATCTACATAAAATATGCAGTCCGAAATCTTTAAAGAGTTCCAAGTTTAAGTTCGTACTATTTTTTCCAAACTTTCTCTGATATCAGATTATACATATAGAGATCCCATGTCATCAGATTATATGGAGATTGAGAATTCGACCAATCGAAATAAAGTTCACTAAAGTTAATATTGGTTTTTTCTTTTTTCTGATTGGTTATTTAAATTTAATCTCAATCTCGATCTCTAATCTGATACGGGTATTACACTTGCTTACAATTTTATGATCATAGAGAAAAATGTTTAAATATCAAGAATGATGCAAGATAACTAATCATAGAATAATCAATAATCATACAATAATATTTCAAACGTTTATGTACTACTTGTGTATGTTCTTCTTAACGTAATACACAATAATACGTAACTTAACTTTGATTCATATATGTATTTCTTACGTATATCGATGATTCAAGTATATTTTCATTATAATATTACGATGTTATAATGAATTAATACTAGTAATATAAATTACTACAATCTCAATCTTGAGTCTAATTTATTGTATAATACAATCGATTGTTAAGCATTCAATTCTTGATGCAATTTGAAAAAACTAGACTTAAAATCTAGACTTCTTAGACTATTGTACTCACAATCAGTTGTAGACATAATTTTTAACTTTTAATTTTGTAATTATTATACAGTTATAATAAAAGCTTTAGAATTCATTAAAAATGTACCATATTAAACATGTGGAAAAATTTAAATGTACATATATATTTAATTATTTAGATATATCATGTATATCTCTCTCACAAGATTCAAACAGTTCCGATTCTGAAATTTATTTATTTATTTATCACTGCTTTCTGTTCTGTGTGTACAAAAGTTATCGCCTTTCTCAAATATTCGAAAAACTCACACACACAAGTGTCAATTTTATAGTAAAAAAGGGGACGTGCGAGAAGTTCAATAGAATATTTGGATCCATTCAGATTGACAAATTTTATCTTATATGAGCCCTTGTTTTATAACGAATAATAATTACCGTCGCTAGAAAGCGTGAAACTATGAGCGGAAACGATGGAAAGCAATAATGTCTCTGCGAGAAATTTTCGAGAAATCTTATGCTGGAAGAAGCAATCGATCATGAATTAATTAAAATCGATATTATTGACATTTCAAACAGATTATAGTAGTTGACACAGAAAATTTACTTGTTTGTTTTTTTTACAGATTCTTTGGTCAATTTTTATGAAGTTTATAAAAATAATCGTTTAGATTTATATCAGAACTGGGATTTAGTTGGCATTTAGACTGCGCGCGAATTGGTGAAGTAAGGGGCAGGAACCAAACTGAAAATTAGCCGAAATGTGCAACTAAATCCCAGCTCTGATTTATACGAATATTCTCTCATATAAAGTGATAATAAAATTACATTTTTTTACATCATGTCAAATAAATTTTATTCAGAATAAACTTTATTCAGGATATATAGACTTTATCAGGATTAGAACAAAATATAAATATGGACGTTAAAAGTTGTAAAAAGATGTCTATTTACAGTCCAATTTTCGATATGAAAAAAACATTTATTAATAATTAGTCAAATAATTTATAGATGAAAGAAAGAATTTTCGTTTTAATAGCAGATAAAATTTAAGCCTGATTAGGATGAGGAATTGAATAAATTTTAAATCTCTGTTTTATTTGCACATTCCTTGATTTTTAAACAGCATTTTTAATGTCATTTTTAAAATAGGCTGTATCTCAGTAAAGATCTAGTAAGTATTGTATTTTGCAGAATATACACACATTATCACGATGACATTATATTGTATCGAGTAATAATTTTTTTTTTTAATATAATATCTCTCTCTCTCTCTCTCTCTCTCTAAAGTATGATCTATAAATAATAAATTTATCCGTACCTTGTACTCGGTAGAGAAAATTTTAATTTAAAAAGTTTGACGATTTAAATGATTTAAGTATCCTGCAGTATACATACATATATATGACAATGCTTTTTCGATATTATATCAATAAGCGCAAAAATGTCACATTTGATAAATGAAAGAAGAAATTCTTTGTGCACGGTACTTGAATTTTTCGAATTTGCTCGAGCACTCGAACATAATCCTTTTTCTCCCCCGCAAATATAATTTAAAATTCCAGATTGCCGGTAACGATGGAAAGAAACCTAACGATGCAAAAGACGCGAATTAACGTATGCAGCTCGACTGATCTCGTCTACCTCTCGTCGAGGCGTGGTACTAATAATAGCGGTGGTAATATATTTCCCTCCGCGAGATCTGTCCGGCAGCAGGTTATGCCTTTCCGATCGAATTAACTCAACCGATCGGCAGATAATCGTTTCGCGTTATTAAATGTAAAACCTGTTCGTTCCTGGCAAGTAATGGCTCTCCTGGCTCTCTACAGCTCATCAATTGCCGCTAAGACTGCGTCTTATATCGGCCATCGTCGAGGAGACGCTAGGCGAGGTGGATGATGCTTTCCACGCGATCCACCAAGAGGGGAAAAATAGGGGCTACTCACTTCAGTGTGCAATGCGAGCGGTTGTGCTTTACGAGAATCGCGCACGTAATTGCTTCGGACATCGTTGCCAGCATCTTCTGTCTCGATCGCTCATCGAGATATCAATTAAGGCGCAACTCCACAAATGCGTATTCATCAAAGCGTGGATTCCAAAGTAGCGCAGACCTAGTTTCAGATCGATTATTCCGAGTTTTCCAATCGACGTGACTCAACTTTCCTATACAACTTTCGCCAATTCTATAAGGATATAAGGAAATATTCCACGTCTTCCGCATCGCGTCCGATACTCGTTTGTCATGATCGTTAAGAATAAAGTTTTTTGTTTATTTGTTCAATGTTTAATTTAATATTGCATAGGATTTACGCTTAGCTTTCGTTTATATTAGACTTATATTTCATTTTTCACATGAAAAACTGCAGCTGTCCAACTTGTGACTACAATTCGATTATTAGATACAATTTTAAGTTACAATGCGAGAGAGAGAGAGAGAGAGAGAGAGAGAGAGAGAGAGAGAATGTGTGTGTGTGTGTGTGTGTGTGTGTATCTATATACAGATGTAATATGTTCTATATATAAAATCTTCATTTATAGAAAAGAAAATATTTGTGACACTTGATAGACCAAAGATAAATCCAAGCGTCAATTTCGTTCGTTTCTTATTGGAAATATAGAACGAAAAGTTTGCCAAAGCTAAACTAAAACTTAAAATTGACATCGAATCGATACGATATCTATGTGACTTGTTATCTGTCATCTGATGGCTACGTATTATCTATCATCATTCAATAAAATCGAGTTGCAATTTGACTGTCTAGCGAACTTTTCTTGAGTTTCTTGCAAAGCTTCTAATATAAATTTATTAATATAACATTTCTGCTTGAAAAATTAACAATATATTAATTTATTCAATGAAATCAATTTCTCTTTCTCTCTCTTTCTCTCTCTCTCTCTCTCTCTCTCTCTCTCTCTCTCTCGCTCTCTTTCTTTTCTGCAAAGTGTCTTTGACGTGGTTTAAAATTACAACTTTGATAAATCGTGATATTGATGGCTATATGTTATTATTTCAAAATATTTTTGACATCGCATAGAAAGTATAAGGAGATTATTTGTACAGTAGTTGTTTCTAGAAAATAGAATATCGATTAAAAAAGCATACATAGAACGTGATCGGCTCTGCCCTTATTGAGATATGATAATCTCGGTCCCTCGCAATTCGCCGGCTCGCGTAAAGTAGCCACGGCAGGGTCGCTGCGCTTGGCTTAGCGCCGAGACACTACCGTGTCTCCAGATTGCTCAAGCTGAGGATTATACTCAAAATACTCTCTCTCAATATACAATCTTTGCTTTATTTCCACGAAATGATATATTTACTCTTACTTAAAATAGTTAAAATATGTGAGTTAATCGATTTTGATGTAAGTACATTGTCGTGGGGACACTTTCAAAAAAGATTGGTAACTTTTCACTGATGTTACTATCTTTCTCTCCATAGATCGAGTATATTACACCGTGATTCGATGCAAGTGGATAAGTCGGATGATCGAATTTCAGGTACCACGCGGTCCACATCGGCCAGGAAAGGGAGCCTACTGGGCCTTGCATCCCGCCGCATTGTCCATGTTCGAGAACGGTTCGCTCCTTCGCCGACGGAAGCGCTTCAAGTTGCACAAGCCGGACAAGGAGCTGCTCAAGTCCGAGTTGCAGGCGCTCGCCTCGGCG
>NW_017257086.1:552295-575709 GCF_001594055.1 Mycetomoellerius zeteki
CCGCAGCCGCATCCGGAACCAGTCGCGTCGACCGGTGGCGGAATCGTCGACGCGAGCGCATGTCCCAGCAACGGCCTCAGCCTGGCGAATCTTCATCGTCTACGGGATGACCTGCTCCGATGGGAGATACAGGAGAGGCGAATGATGGTCGCCACAGCCTCGAATCACGGTGATTTCACCGGCGCAGCCGGCTTCGGACGATTCGACAGTGCCACTGGCTTACCAGCTGGACCAACCGCGCCGGAAGCCGTCACCGCTGGCTACTATCTACTATCACCCGAAGTGAGACAGAGACTCGCGGGTGGTGCTACCGATGGCAGTAACGAGATTTTGAGGACGTACGAGGCAGCTGCGTTGCTGCACTCTGCCGCTTCTTGGAATTTCTCTGGCTTTCCAGCAGTTTCGCCGTCGTATGCGGTATCGCAACTGCCGTATATTCAGCAGACTACCGCCAGTAGACAAACTATCCATCCGACGCGGGAGATGCGGGACGAGCGCCGTTTGTCGAGCGACCGCGCTCTAGAGAACGGGATCGTCGCTACTGGTAGAGAAAGCGAAACGATTTTCACGGGTGAGAATACTTATGAGATCTCGGGCTACAACCGCGACAAACTCGCCGAGGAAGAGCCACTCTCGTCGTCCTCATCCTCATCCTCATCGTCCAGAATAAATCTCTATCGAAACACCGCCCTGACTACCGCCTCGTCGCCACCGACGTCGCCCACCTCCCCGAATTCGCTCACGTCCAAGTCATCCTATCGCCACCTGTCACCAATCTCGAGCCTGGCAGTGGAGGTCGAGCGAACTCAGTTGCCCTCCAATCGTGAGGACCAGGTCGTTTTGACAGTGAATACGGAGAAGAGGGTTAAGAAACCATTCACTATCGAGAACATCATCGCGCCCGACGACAACAACGAGGGTAGTGGCGACGGTGGTAGTGGTGGTGGTGGTGGTAGTGGTAATGGTGGTGGCGGTGTCGGTGTCGGTGTTGGTGTTGGTGACGAGGAAGCTTCGAGGTTGACCGAGGTTGAGCCGATCGCGAAAAAATCCTCGCTCCTCGTGCCAAGACCGCTCTATGCCGGGTACTCGATGTCGATCGCAACCACGGGTGTTCAAAGGCCGTCTTATGGCACCGCCACTTGAACTTTTTTCATTATCTCGATCGATTCGTTATCGAAGGGATTAGCCGAACGACGCGAGAGTTCATGATGCGTCTTGAAGATGTCTAAAGAATGTTGGCTCAAAGATACCGAGTGTGCTTTCGACACTTCTACCACGTCCCCTGGATATTGTGCCGTCTGCATATACATTTCACCTTCATTTATCTGGTATCCTTCGGGAAATGAGAGAAAATGATCCGCGGCACCTTTATAGCTGTACCCAAATCAGAATACAGCGTTCGCGTATACACGCACGAAGTAGAAAGTTCGGATTATCATTAGAAATGTATGAAGAATTCCGATCAGATTCTGTTAGATAAGCGAAGGTGTAACGTATTTACGTTATGAGAACGCGTCCGCGAGAATTGTTATTTACTACCGATATCTTGAAATCAACACTATCTCATTCAGTGGCAACGCGATGAAATTCGAACGAGATGATCGCGGATGCTTTTTGAGCTCGATTGCGACGCGATCTTTTGTCCAATTCATCGCGAATCGATGCGATGCAGACTGATGCAGATATAGGGAGACATCGTAGATAATCGACGTTAGTTCCTCGTTTTGTAAAGGCCGTTCTCTAATCGAGGGTCTTTGCTTGCTGATATTGGTTTTCGTCTTGTGCGCCGCAGACGAGAGTCGCTTGGTCTCTAAACTTACGAAGTAAACTGTTCGCGAGCAGTTAGCTAGAATTATTCGTAATTTACGGTTACCGTACGAGAGCGTATAGGTGATCGATTATTGTCAACTACGGTACCCCGAATTGGCGACTTTCGCCTATGTAATTAACTAATTAGACGATCTCTAAACAATTAGGCGCAAACGCGGGCGCGAGCACAGCTATACCGATGTTAGGTTTAGCACATAAAATTAACAATGCAAAGCTAATTTTAAGATTCATATATGTATAAATATGAATTTCAAAGTTGATTTTGCGCTGTGTAACTTTCTATTTAATTGGAATATTTTATACAAAAGGAACCAAAAGTGCTGGTCTTAATTATCAATTAGAAGTTTACTCTTCTCCTCGCGTTTTGGGAATTTATACAGAAAAAATTGTATCATTCATTTTTTATAATAAAATCAAAAAAACGACGAGCAAATAACAAACATTCATTACTCGTATTTTTATTTATTTATCTGTCTTTTTGTAAAAATGTAAATATATTTATAGGTTAATATAACTTATTATAATTAAATTTTAAGAAAACCAACCGTTGGTTTAGAAAAGTAGATTAAGATTTACATTGTAAATTATTTTTATAACATGAAACTTTATCGAATATTCTCTTCTCTTTAAATAAAATTCTTAAAAAATCTACACATTTTACTTTCGCGAAATAAACACGGAGGTACTTGATTCCTTTTCTATGGAAACAGTCCAATTATATAGTCTCGATATTAAATCTGCAAAAGTTGAAACTGCATCATTATTCAGATTTTCGTGGAATGCTACTAAATGCGTTTCCTTGCGTAATGTACCGTCGACTAAATTATAAGCCTTGCACTCCGTAAAACATGAGGCTGTTCGTTACATTCGTGCATTGTCGCATTCATCTATATTCTGTACTCGTACTCGCTCGAGCAAAAATGATTTGTAAATGTAGACGATTCGTAGCGAAATAAATTATTGTATATACGTAGAATAACGTGATACATATAAGTGTTTTTTTTTATTCTTGCCCTCTGTTTTATCCTTACCATTATTGACGAGGAATTGCCGATTTGTATCATTCATATGATTAAAGTAAATTTATAAATTTTCGAATGAACTCTTTCGAATGAATTTTATAAGTATCTGTATATGTCACCCTCTCTCAAAATAATTTTTCTAAGTTTCATACCTATATTGTATTAATTTCTTCTGCATATATTTTACACAGAATTAAAATGGAGTTTATTTTAAGAAACTTATATTGTGAGAGAAACAAAATTAGTTTATGCCCATCTCTCAGGAAAAATGTTGCGAATTTAACAAACTTCTTAAGATCCTTTAATGTATTTCAGGATTTCTTGTAGTGCAACATATTTCAAGAGAGCCGTCTAAAACTAAAAGATTTTCTTTACTGCAAAATATGATCGTTTCGGCTTGAAATAGTTCAGTTGGAAGAGTAACATTGTTACATTACTCGTTAGATACTTGAAATATGTTATGATATAAGTCATGTTTGGTGGGCGCTCGCCGGGAACACATGGACGGAGAGGCGTGTGTTTGTCAATTAAGTGGAAAAACGTGTTGATTTCACGCATGGCTCGGGATTACGAGCACAATGGAGATTGTTTAAAAGCGCTTTGTTGTCGGGAATGGGAAGCGCGGACCACCATGCCGCGTCGAACCGTGGCCGCGACCCATCCCGACTTTTTTTCTTTAACGTACCGGTTGCCTTTCTGCGCTCTCTTTCCATGGGAGTCCGTGTAGCGTGCGTAATAAAAAGGATTATCCGTAATTTCTGCCTCTAATGGAGACGGGGAAGATTTAATAAGGACTACCTCAGCGAGTCACGCTCGTTGGTGGGTCTTGTTGCGCGTCCTGCGATATATCTAACAATATTATGAGAAGAGAATAGGACGAAAAATCAGAAATAGTTCTTGGTTTCTTCTTTCGATTCTTCTATCGTGTCATAAATGATTATTAAATATAGAAAAGGAACGAGAAATATATGTTTTACATATTGCACACACACACACATATGTAAAACATATTTCTCGTACATATTACATATGCATGTGTTTTGTGTATACGTCCATTACGATGAATTTAAATAAATAAAATTTGGAAACTTTTATCAAAGGTTTGCAACAAATACTAAATATATGATATTTATTTATACTTATTTTTTGCATATAAAGAATGCTAAAAATAAATATTATACATAATTGGTAATAATTTCATCAATGGTATTATATAGCCATTTTCTATATTCTTTAAATAAGTTCACAAAAATCTAAATAGTATAAATAGGTATACTCTCAAACTAGAAGATTCTCAAACGATCAATTTTTTTATCAAATTGCAATGAAACTGATTGTGAAAAGAGTCAGATATCTCGTATTTCGATTCTAGAAAATATCCAGACTGAAAGCAAAATAAGTCGATATCGAAAATGTACTATATGGGACTATATGGGAGATCGCGACCGGCAACCGTTGTAAGAGGCTAAATAATGGAGACACGATAGAGCGCCATTATTACTTTCCATTGAGAACGATTTATGGACAAAGCAGTCGCGATAGTATTCAACGGCGGCTCATCGACCTCGTATGATCAATCGTTACGCTCTACAAGTACGCGAATCGATTATCATTAATAAAGCTCGTTAAAGGTAGTGCTTGGCAAACAAGTCGGTAGGTATATCCCCTCGTCTAGAGGTCATCTGGACTAGCGGTAGTTGAATTTACGTCAACTAATAGTTCGATATTTAGCGTGCACTGACCGTGTACATGCTATAAAATATTTAGGTAGAAACATCGCGCGATAGTGTGAACGTGACATCTACTTCTTTAACCTGCTTTTCAGGCAAGAAGTAGCCTAGTAATATAAAATTATGATAGGAATAGACGAGTAAATCAGAATAACAAAAAATATAACTAATTCTTTCAAAATAGTTCTTTCATTGACTGATGTCTTAATTTAACATCATTAGAATTAATAAAAAAAGCTTAGGTTATAAGCCTCTCATTCAGTAATTATAAATACTAATTATTAATAAAAATATAGATAAATATTAAGAATAATTTCGTTGCGCTTGCTTCCCTTATTCGTAGAGAATGTGTTAAATAAATTTAAAAACAAGCACGAATGTTACAAAAACCGAAGCGCATGCTAGAGAATAAAAAAAAATTCCGAAAATCAATTAATTAAATTAAATTAATAGTTATAGATTATGAATATTATGCGTTCACGCTTGGATTATTATTTGTGCTATTACAGTATTACCCAAAAAGTAAGGACTCAACAAAGCTTCGAGCAAATTCACACAAAGAAAAACAACCAAGCCATACGATATTTATGTCACGAGATATATGTATGGAAAGAGACAAACAAAATTTTTCTACCTTTGGTCCTCTCACTGCCTTAGTTCTTTTTTTTTCTTATTTCTTCTACTTTGTAATCTATTCGTCTTTTATTGAAAAAATATAGCTGTACTATGTGATTCAATGATAATACGATACACTGTGTAAATCGATGAAATCTATTAGTTATTTGACAATCATTCCAATTGAGAAGCAGGATAAAGATTGCTTCAAATGACTTTTTAGTAATGGCTTTTGAGCCAATGCCTCATAATCACTCAGATGAATCAAATACAGACGCTCGTTAAAAGTATCGATATACGAATTTCTTGATATTGCTAATATAATTGCATATACATGTGTATATTGAATTGACCTTGAATATATTAGCCCTCTGACATAATCACAAGGAAAAAATAATTTTATGTGCAAAGTAAACAAAAAAACAAAGAAAAGTCTTTTTGTGTACGAGATTTGTTTCTTTTTTAATCGATTTCGGGAATTATAAATTAATATTATTTTTGCGTAACATTTAAATTTGGATGATTTTTGACATCTTTCGTACGCTACATCACCAGATTTCAACATTTTAATAAACAATAACTTATTTAATAAGTTATTTAAATATAATTTATAGTTTAGATACAGTTATATGTATTAATCAGATCATGTATTAAATATATATATAGGTCTTAATAGGTCGTCTCATATTGACCTCAAAATTATTTAATATCGTCTGAAACAGCCTTAAACTGCTGCGTGCCCAAATTCCATGCTTGATGTACACATATATTGGATCCGCATTGTACGCGAAGAGTTCGTTGCGCTTTCGCGTTTGCGAGTAAACAAAAGGCGCAACGGAAGCAACGAAAACCTCAAACGATTCGACAAAGAAGGAGAATTCGGCTAATTTCACCGCGGCACGCCACGGCTAACCTCTCCATCTTTTGTAACGTAACGCGAGTATCCTCGCGAGCACATTCTCTCGCGGGGTTTCTTCCACCTCGAACGCGCTTAAGAACTTTCTTCGTGAACCACGACACGTTCAATTCTATTCAGATTTCTGTAAACTTGATTTCGACTCATTTTTATGTTTCAAGTATATCATTTGAATGTCTTACAAATTTTTTACTTTTACATTTTCTTCAGTTTATCATTTATATATAATAACTATTTATATCTTTGCGTGATAGAGAGAAAGAGAGAGAGAGAGAGAAAGAGAGAGAAAAACGAAAGTGTTTAAATTTTTCAATGACAAGTAGGACAAATGACAATGATTTTATGCAATGTTGTTGAGTTAATCGCATAAAAAGCATACAAAAAATTTTAATACATAGTAAAAGTGCTAATCTAAATAAAATAGCAAAAGTGTCCTCAATATTTATCTGTGTTTATCTGTTTGAAGTATATGTGTTTGCACGAGATGAGAAACGTATATATTTGTCTATAAATTTTACGATTCATTCCTTTACAATATTAAATTTCAAAACTATCAAAGCCTTGATTATAATCGACATGTGTGCATCGTAATAAAACATCACACACAGAGACTCTCTCTCTCTCTCTCTCTCTCTCTCTCTAAGGCATTTCCAGTACACATATTTAAAGTAAAACACTCACAATCTATTCAATTCAAATTCAATTTTTCGAAAAAAGTTACATAAATAAATAAAAAAAATTCCGATTTTGTATTTTTAATATTTTCCATTGGCCGGGTCAACATGATATTTTAAATAGTACTTAGCAATTCATATTTTATTATATATACGTAAGTCGTTGCAGGATGCGTTAGCGTTGCAGCGAGGCTTTGGTAGACGACCACCACGTCGTTTAATGCGATAAAATTGGTTTCCGGAGCCTCCTCGTTTGATAATTCCCCGTCAGACAGTTTGCCGAAGTCGACGTCTAGGAAATGTGTAGGAAACAGTGAGGAGAGCTCCCGCTGCGGGGTTTTCGGTGAGATGTGCATCGAGGCGTTGGGCGAGGAAGCCGCCTCTAGGCCGCGCTTCGGACAGAAAGATGTGCGAGAGAGCCTTGGAGGTAGAAGACAAAGATGAAAAGATGAAAGGCATCCCGCCTTCAGCCACCGCCAGCGCGGCGCATTGCTTCTGCCGCCTTCTTCGTTGCTGCTTCTCGCGCTGGCGCGGTGTCTGGTCATCAACACCTGAATCCCAAGAGCGTTTCTTCTCTCTCTCTCTCTTTCGCTCGCTCGCTCTCGCTCTCTCTCCCTCTCTCTCGTTCTTTCCCTTCTTCTTTCGCCTCTCTTTGTTCCTCGGCTACGTTCGCGCCCATTTCGTTCCTTCGGCCGCCGCCGCGTCTAGCCTTAAGGTACTCCAGGGCCAGTTTCTCTCTACCTCTATTCGGGCCTCCTTCGCCCCCTCGACATCCACGAAACGCTCCATCTCTCACATACACACACTTACGTATCGATGTACACACGCACGCTCCGCTCTCCCTTCTTCCCTTTTTCTCTCTCTCTTTCTTTCTGTAACTAACGCGGCGTAATCTAGGCCCGACTGATGGATGGAATTCCTCACCGAGAGGTGCCTCCGCCGCAAAATCGAACCAGAAAAAATTGCCGACGGACCGAATGCTTTAACGCCGCTTTTGTTGTCCGCTCCGCTCCGCGCCGCGTTCCGATCCAAGCTAAAAGGGCTAACCGCTTCGGCGCTCGCGGCCAAATTTCGCGACGAATTCGAAACGGTGCGATGCGGTATGGTGTAAAGAGGAACGGTGAGAGAGATCGTGGTAAAAGTCGAAGTAAAAATCGATACCGAGCCGCGCGTCGCGCTGCGTCGATGAAAACTACGATGAAGAAAGACACCCGTTGAACGGTAACGTTGAAGAAGTAATGGCTTTTTTGATACACGCATATTCGGGGGTGCGCAAATGTGTGTTCGTGAGAGAGTGTGTGTGTGTGTGTGTGAGAGAGAGAGAGAGAGAGAGAGAGAGAGAGAGAGAAAGAGAGCAAGGGCGAGCATGCAGCGCCGAAACGAACGCGCCCGAAGGCACACCTGTGACCATGCAGAGCCACGCTGTCTGGAAGTCTCGGTCGCCCATTCTCGTTTCAGCGTGGCCCCTTTTACCGAGGCTTACCCGAAAAAAGGACCGAGAGAGATAGGCGAGAGAGCCTCGAAGCGGCTTCAAGGAGAGAGGGTTTATTAATATTGTGGGATCGCCGCTTGCTCCGGCCCCCGTGGAGAGTGTCTACACGAGAGTAGCATATTTTATATCGCCGAAACACGTCGAGTGTTGATATGGCTTGACTATGTGACGAATAATATCAACGCGTCGTGTCTGGGTTAACTACCGCATAGCCCACAATGAGATTTAGACCGCCGTTTGGGTTGATTGTATGGTCGATTCGAAATATTTCTGCAGACCTTTGACGCAACGTAACAATGTAATATGTCAATGTATATTTGGTATATTATGAAATGTTAGGTATATATATTTATGAAATTTAAAATACGAATATAATAAAATATTATTACAGCCCCGATGTAATTATTTATGTCGCATACGTATCTTTCTGCTTTGCTTTCCGTTGTATATATGTATTACTATTATAATGTTATTTAAGGTTATGCTTTTCTATTTAAATTTATAATTTGTTATTTCATTTTGTTTGTGCACACTTAATAAAAATTCCCATTTGCTCTCAATATTCTTATCATATCAGTATTTTTATTGCTAATTTTTTTAATTTTTATCAATTTTCGATAAATATTGTTTTCCGATTTTTTAAAATTTAATTCGAAATAAAATTTCAGCCAGTTAATTGCTGCTCGTATGTTGATCAAGTTTCATTGAATTGTATTAATAATTCGTAGCTTGAATTGCAACGATCTCTTATTATTTTGAAAAACAAAATGTAAAAGTTTAAATATATTTTTCATACGACAAAAATCATTCGTATGCCTTAATTCATAACGTTGTATTTAAATAAGAAAAATGTAAGTTTATCATTTATAATACACATATTTTATCTAGAGCATGAGTCTTTAATCTTTAATGCGATTCACCCTTCGATTCTTTCTCTATTCACTCTTGCTCGTTTGTGCTTATACGATGTTTTGTATGTATAACGCGTGTTTCATATGTAGATATTGTAGATATAATTAAAGTTGGGATGTCGTGCTATCACAATTATTTTAAGGAGCAACTTTGTTTATCACATAGATCCATTACGCTGACACGTATATCTATAAGTATATCTATGCTTATATGACCAATTATACGAATAAAATTTTGCAATTTTATATAAATTACTAATAAAGATATTAATTAATTTCACATAGTTTTGACAAAGAATTGTTTTTATATCTGATATATGTATGTATAATATATGTAATTGATATTAAGAATACAAACATATTATATTCAATGTATTTGAGTTTATTAGTGTTACATGTTTGAGACAGCAGAAGAAATTTTTGTCGGCTATTCAATTCGCTGGTACTTAAATCTATGTACATTATAGACGAGCACTCTGCTCGTCTGTAAGGGTTGAAAATAGATTTTCTGTGTCTTTAATTTTCTTTGATGCATAGAGAGAAAAGATTTGTTGAAAGAAATAACAAAATTTAATTATCAAATTTGTTTGATATTTATAGCAAAGAAACCTACATATTTGACAAATAATATTTTGCATTTGTTGCAAATAATTTTTGTAGTACGAAAAAAAATAAATATTTGTGACACCCGTGCAAATAATTTGCGATCCCTATATTTGCAAATGGAATTTGCCGTTAATTTAGCGTAGGGTTAGCGATTTTTTCCCTCCGTATTGGCTGATACGTTATTGCCTTTCAGAGTCAACTGACGGTTCGCTACTGGTTTCTTTTATCGTCGTGCGAGATTGAGCTTTTGGCTCGATTCCCGTGGCGTGTATCGCGAATGCGTCGTTTGTAGAGCGCACTGAGCGAAAGGTCAGGATAGGTAGATAGGACATCGAAGCGTACACGGAGGCGGGAGCATGAGAGTTGCTCGCGGTTTGGTTGGCTGAATGCGAATCGTGCTAGATGTCGGAAGAAAGGCGGCGCGCGCTTGCACTCGTACTCGAACGCGGTTGGGTTATCTAGGAAAACTCTCGCTCGCTCGCTCGCTCGCTTGTCGTCGTAAAGTCGACAATGTTACTCGCGTACCGATTGTTATCAAGCCTGCTCGGAGGAGCATCGCACGCGCGCGCGTTTGTTTGGGGTTTATGGAATCGCTCTCGTGCTCGCCCCAAGCCCCAACTCGCTCCCTTCTCGCGATGCGGCGCGACGCGGTGCGACGGTCCGTAGAAGGGCTATTCGGGGTTGAAACGATTACGCCCTACACATGTTCGGGGTTAATGGTACGCGAATATTACATTCGCATTTGAAACACTCCCGACAATAAGGGTGGAGAGAGCACCGTAGTGCTTTGGCTGTTGGCACTGGTATGGGAAATCTCGGCCGGCGACGGGGAATGGGGGATGAGGGAGCGACGGAGTCGACTATGTCATCTATCGTGCGCGCTAGAATCGCTGGAACTTAACGAGCCGATACATTACGTCGTACAATATCTTATAATAGAGAAGATGGCGTCGCGTCGCGTCGCATCGACGTCCTCCATTTATCTTGTCGTGTCCCGCGACTCATTGCAATAACGCGATAACGAAGGAGAATTTGGTCTAACGCAACGTTCGCAGGTCTAACTGACATATTACTTTTGGAAAGAAAGTGACTGTTCGAGAAAAAAAAATGATACACACACGATATAATTTATACATACGCATATAATTTATCTCACACTATCGCGAAAAGATTCCCTGTAATAAGAGCATACAAGCGTATTGATGGTTGGCAACCAAATTGCTTCGTTCCTATTTTTTAATTTTTTGGAAAATTATATTTGGAAAGTCTCATATATCCATTGGAGAACACAAAAGAATAAATTTAGAAATAAAGTATTTTCTCTCTATCAATAATATTTAGAATTATAAATGTAAAATATTAATTTTCCTTTTTCTGAATTTATTGCAAACGAGGCATAGAATTTAGCAATGATATAATAATAAAATGAGATAGAGATAGATTAAATAATATGAGATTCTCTAATAACTCTAATTGTTATACGTTCATGTCAGAACTACATTTTACAGAGATAAATCGAAACAACCCCAGCGTGCTGATAAATTAATTCAATCTTTAGTGTGAACATGGAAGAAATAAATTTAAAAACAAGCGAGTGTAAAATGTAAATGAAACAACAGCCTAGAGAGAATGCGAAGGAAGATAGAAAACGATTAAAGAAGAAAATGTAAAAAAAATCGTATATAAAACAAATTGATTATCGTCCTAGTTAGCGATATGCAGCTTTGTTACAGCCATCGTGTCGATTCCGCTAAGAACGTAAGCGAGAGCGGTGGAATAATTACGAGGTAGCAGCGCGAGAACCCGGAACGGAACGCGTCCTCGCGGTATTTCCGCGGCATTTCCTTACGTATATTATATATAGGTAGCGCAGCAGCGAGCGTAACGATCCCGATAACAGCGCTCGTTAATCGTCCCATCCATCGTGCTTTAATTATACATCCGTGACGGATGTTCCTTTGCAAGTAGGCCCGCCGGGCTCGGCCGAAGCTATAAACTCCAATGCTATAAACTAATATTTCGCAGCGCCGCGCATCGTTTCCTGGACGATTTCCTGTGCCTTTCCCTTGCCAATGAGCGTACTCCGCGAAAGAGCGCTCTTCCTGGCCGTCGTGGAACGAAATTACCGTAACAACGTAGTCGACGTAGGCGGAGATCTCGGTAAGCGAATAGTAGCCTACTTTAACCGCTTATTTTTTTTCCGTTCCGCTTGTACACGAGCGAACGGCGACTTACGATAAAGCTAGTCGTTTCGAATCAAATTTTAGAGTGTACGTTACTGACGATCTTAGGATACACGTTAATGCAAGGATTCAAACACCTGTACCGTGTAAAAAGAGTGCACGTTCAAATGCAATATTAATCTCGAGAAACAAACATGCTCTCTAAATCTGAATCAGTGGACAGTCACTAATTACCCAGTGGCATACTTGGCACTGATATCAGTGATTATCCACTGATTCAGATTTAGAGAGAATGTATGGTGTAACATGTTATAGGCATGTTTGCGATAGTTGAACTTAGATTTGATTTTTCGTTCTAAATTTTAAATCAATCACGTGAATACAAGTATTATTCAACTTTTCGGAAGAAATTCTCTTTGTTTTTATTCTGAACGATCGTATGGATATAATTGTGAAGAATTCAATTCATCGTCTAATACAATTCTAAAAATTCCTTAGAGTATTCTCCGCTCGGTTCGATCCTTTTGTCCGGTGGAATCTTCGCGAGGCGCGATCAGACACGAGGGTGCGAGAACACGATATGTTTTGCCAGCGCGTTCACCATCGTGTCGAATCAGCAGCGAGGGCTGGAATCGACAATACAACAGCATACAGGGCGATATATAGGAGCGCGCGTGTATTACGGTGGGGAGAAACGGAGTCCATTATATTCGAATTACGAGCGCGCTTCGGGGTGACATTGTACGGATTGCACTTCGCGT
This sequence comes from Mycetomoellerius zeteki, assembly GCF_001594055.1. Classification (NCBI taxonomy): domain Eukaryota; kingdom Metazoa; phylum Arthropoda; class Insecta; order Hymenoptera; family Formicidae; genus Mycetomoellerius; species Mycetomoellerius zeteki. The sequence goes on from NW_017257086.1 coordinate 565,036, forward strand.
CTATCTCTCCCCTTTCAACGTAAGGGAAACAAGGAGGCGCGTACACCTCTCGCGTCGCCCTCGGAACGCCCGTAACAAATCGGCCAATGAATCGAGCGGTTATATTTAAAATAAATCGTCCGTAGCCCACTATTCGTCATCGATCGCCCGCAACGGTTTACGTCGACGAGAATGATCGAGGGACGTTTCGTCGTCTGACGTTTGTTTTACAACATTAATCGAAGATCGAGATATCTCGATACTTTGAGCAGACGATTTGTAATTGTAACATTTTTTATTACAAGGCTATTTAAAATCCTGAGCGAAATCATAATTTTCCGATTAGTTTGTTTTCGACGGCAATGTTGCTATATTTTCATTCAATCGCAAATTTCTTTCAAGATCAGTATACGCGATATGAATTAAATAATAAAGAAATCTTCGTTTACACGCGTTCGTATTCCGATCAGAACCAACGTTTCGCTTATCGACAATATATTGGGAGCTTTTTCACTATTTCATAAACAGCTGTTATGCGAAGAATGCGGTGTCATCTTTTCGGTTTTCACCTGGAGAGATCCCGGCTATTTAAACAAATCTCCGGCTCTGCGACGGAAAAAACAAATCTCCGTCTAACCGCTAAAAATTTGATGAGCCTTTTTAGAGAATACATTATAAGATAGTAACAATTTTGATAGTGGCAATCGATTTCTAATAAGTTAATGGATCTCTGGCAGAAAAGCCATCGATTGAAGAATGGAACGTTGGTCGAAAAGTGGCATTATACGATAGAGAACTATTACAGAAAAAAATTGTAGCGCACGCGTTCTGAGACATATACATTTCCAATCATTAGGCATCATGAACTTCTAAAGCCACTGTCTCGTTTCTTTTTAAATTTGTATTTAATTTGTGCAAAATCTGCAGTTTACATAATTCAAATTGTATTATGTAATTGTTTTCATTGTTCTTTTCCACAATTTTCTACAACTAAATGAGAATTAACAATACCTGAGATATTCTTTAAAAGAATAAATATAGAAAATGAATTTTAAACCGATTTCCTTCAATGCATCTCGGATAAGAGTAGAAAAGTTCACATCGTGATATTCTACAAGTTGCGTGCCTTAATTCTATTAATTTGTGGATTATACATACAATTCATTTGTCCCTTTTTAAGCGTAAGGATTAACGTTTATTGCATCTAGTAAGTAATGCACCATTGAAGCCCGAAGAGAAGAACTCGCACGTATTCATCGTGCGTGTATGCGGCGGCGGCGGCGGCGGCATTAGCGAAACGTACATACGAGCTTGCAAACCGCGACGGAAACCTACAGCGTACACAAAGAGCGCATTAGCCCTGGCCATAAAATAAAATAGCTAGCACCCATTCCCCTATTCTCTCGTTCATGGGGATCCAGCGTGAAGCGCGCGAGTGCGAGTGCGAGTGCGAGTGCGAGTGCGAGCGCGCGCACGCTCCCTAATGCGTCGACTTATTTACGCACACGCGTACACGCACACACCGTATCCAAATCTATGAGCACGAGCACGAGCAACCGTAAACGAGTTATGTAACGTGTGTTCTCCTGCCGTGCGCGCGTTGCACGGCAATGTACATACGTACAACCGAGAGCCGGCCATTATTACCAGGCCGCGTCGGGCCGCTCCGCTCCGCCGTACCGCGAAAGATGACGACGGCCATTTTGCGCGGGCAACGTCCGTGACGACGCGTACTCGGCCGCGTCGGTTGGTTAAAAGAGAAACAATTAACTTCCCACCCGGGCTTCGTATTCTTTCAATTTCCCGTCGGCTTGCCCGCCACCACCATCGCCGCCGCCGCCGCCGTCGATGCCGCCGCAGTCGCCGTCGTCGTTCGTCTTTCGAGTTCGAAATCGAGCGAGCGATCTCGTGGTTTGCACCGTACAAGGGGGCGATACGCGTCGCGGCGCTTCTATATCGTTCATACTACTTTTTTTTTATTCCAGGGTTTCGTGAAAAAAGCGCGGACACACCGCGCGACGACGCGGCAACGAGAACGATGACGAAGGCAGAGAGAGAAAGGAGAGAGAAAGAAAAATCTTGAGTCATCGTAACCCCGAGAGAGGAACCGGTCTCTCGTCCTGGCACCGGCATCTTTTATTATTATATTTCTTCGGGCATTGTTATTAATTGTTCACGGCGGGGGCGCGGCTAAGAGCGTAAGCTTGTCACGTTCGAGGACCCGTGACCCACCCCCGGTCGGCCGAGAAAGCGCTGTGTTTGCAGAATTCATTGAATCATTGCCATTCCGCGTGGCACGCGCGCGGTCACCGCGCCGAAGCCCCATCCCTCAGACCCCTCAGACCGAGGGGAAGAGCAATTTTTCAACGGGTAATCCCCCGTTCCACGGAACGATCGCGAGTTCTCGAAAACTATCGAGGGAGGGGCGCAGATCCAAAATAATTGCCGCGCGCTGCTGCCTCTCGATAATTCATTCCTATAACAGTAATTACGATAAATCAGCTCGAATAACGCCCGGTAAAATGGAAGACAAGTCCCAAACGAGATCTCGGTCGCGCATTACCGACGCGAGACTGGAACGAAAGGTAGTTTGTCGTGACTTCCCACGCGATTACGTCCGGTCGACACGCTACTCCGTTTTTTTTCAGAGGATTTCATGGACCTACCGCGAGCGCGCGCGCGTTACCCGTGCAGGAAAATCCTCGCGCGATGATGAGAAAATATCACTACATTTGGGATGCGTTCCGTTTTCGCGCTCATGCGCGTCATAAGCATCATTTCATCCTTGCTATATAGCGCTGTAACCATATATGCGCAATACGAAACACACCCTTGATTAACCTTTCATCATTATAGATTGGTCTATATCTTGTTATCAGCGAATACTCTATGTTCAAGTTTCATCCAGATGCCAATAGCATCTTGATATCCGTGGAAATTGTGCATGTTCGTATATTCCTTTTGGAAAATAATGTGCTACGTTATTTCAACGAAATTATTCAACTAAATAATGTATAAAAATTTTCTGTATTAATACATATAAACTTCGTATTGATTGCAATCCTTCTAGTAAATTTAATTTTAACGTATTAATTAATTAAGTAAGAAACTTTCGAGATGTATTTACGAAACTTTTTTCAACAGTACGACTAGTGAAGTGCACTTTGATAAAATTCATGACTTCCTATTCATGTTTGGAAACGTATGTTGTGTAATCGAAATACATATATCTATATACGTACAGATTTTTTATTGACATTATGCATAAATTCGACAACTCTTATAGATGACGATGAAGCGGGAAACACACACTTTTAAAATTTCATTTTATATTACAAGATGACTCGAAAACAAATGTCCTCGCTTTGTTCTTACAATTAGTCGCACGATTCAATGTTATTGTATCAACGACGGTAGTGTATAATACTATGAAATTATGTGGCTAATAGCAAACCATCTCAAGATGACCGAGTCGAGAGTCGCGTTGGCTCGTTCCCCGAAAGAACGCATGGAAAAGAATTAATCATAGACGCGACGGAAGAATCGGGTCGTGGATAAAGTGCGTGCGCAAGGAACAATGGCCGCCGAGACGGAGGTACTCTCCAAGCACGTTAATTTGTGCGTTTTATATGCATGGTGAATGACATATTTCGCGGTGAAACAAGCGGATCGTAGCATCCTGCGTTCGAATAATTGCAGCTTAAACGTTCGACCTAAGCGCGCGCACGCGAGATTGTCGCCATTTGTTCTTTCATCGAGTTCTTCTTCCGTTGTGGGAGAGCCGACTTGTAATAAAGGAGGATTATACGTATCTATTTGTTGCTTCTGTTGCATTACAAAGTCCAAGTCTTTGAAGCGTGATTTACATTCACAGGCGCACAGTAATGGATGGATACGCGAGCTTACACTTTATCACGTTATATTTTACAGAGTATTACTAAAATGTTGGAACAAGCTGCAGTGAATTGTCCACGTCACAACTTATAATTGTAAAAAAATCCGCGTCAACATATTTGATCACGAATGCATCGCAGCTTTAAGAAAATATAAAAGTATAAATAGAATATGAAATTTCAAAGATCATAAAATAATTTTTAATAATAGTATAGTCGAAATGGGACAATTTTGCATTTATATCTGAACATTCTTTGAAATTATGTATTAATTTCGGAAAATAACGTCTGAATCTCGACGTCTTCTATAAAAACGTATACTTACTTTTGTAACTTTGTAAAATGTAGATATCTCGTATGAGAGATGAATATCATTGTATTTTCGCTACTGCAGTCAATCATGACACACACACACACACACACATATATGGTATATATACATTAATATTTAGATATGAAGCTTCGATACGCTCATCTAACTCGGTATACAATCATCTTCCGCTGCATGGTAGCAATACGATAACGTAATTCATTTTTGGAAGAGGGAGTGTTGGAATGACAAAGGTGGTAAGGTAGAAAGGCAGATGGACAGGCGGGCAGGAAGGAAGGAAGAAATAAAGAGAAAGAGGCTTCGAGGGCCGCGCTTACGAGGATCAAAGATTACTCCGGTTGGATCGACATTGTTGCGAGCGAGAACGCCCGACTCGGTATAAAAAAGAAAGGGAGAAGAGAAAACACCTAGAGTCCGGCATTATAACGAGGCTTATTATTTACGCTGATCATTATTTTGACGGCGCTGATCGGCCACCGTCCATCACTTTCGTTCCTCCTCTCGTTCTCCCCGCCATTCTCTTTTCTTTCAAGATCCCGCTTCACCGCAGATCCCTCTCCTCATCTTCTCTCTACCACACAGCCGCTCTTTTATTATCTTAAAACTCTTCGTAAGTGTCACGGCCAAGACCGATATCATAAATTCGCTGCCGCTCGAAAGAATCACCGTAAAACGAGCCTCTCTCGACTAGGTAGAGTACCGAGTTATTAATTAATTGCAAGTCCGCTTGAAGAACGCTCATTTTCGCTGCTCACCCTCGCGGAATCGTCAGCCCTTACAGATGAGATTGTGTTATAAGCCTCTTTCATGGATTATATCTATATAAATCGACAATCGCGTAGAAGCCAATGTTAAACTTGTTATACGTATAATTAGATTACTGGATTAAAGTAGGTGCAAAATTAGGAGGTGGTGCACTGGATTTTATACTAAAATCGAAAGAATGTTAAAAAATTTAATTTTTTTTCGACAATTGTTTAACTTTTTTAGTACAAGGTCTACTGCACCACCTCCTAATTTTGCATCTACTTTAATCCTATAAAAGGATTTTTTATTCCGTTCAGTCAATTTGAAGATTTTTATACGACTGTAATGTGATAATTTGGTCCCTTAGGGGATCCTAAAGTCATCTGTATTACCGACTAAATCGTAATTTTTGTATAAATACTTTTTTTTCTTTTTCACAGATCGAAAATCCTTTTCCAGGATTAAAGTATATACGTGTTTGTGAGGTAGAGTTTATGCCGAAAAAAATAAAATATTTTTCTTAAGATTTCAATTTCGAAATTTTTTGTCGTTCTCGGCATAAATTCCAACTCACAAACACATATTAATGTGTATACTTTAATCCTGAAAAAAGATTTTCGCGAATCTGTGAAAGAGAAAAAAGTATTTGTTATATAAAAATTACGATTTAATCGGTAATACAGACGGCTTTAGGATCCCCTTAATGTACGTTAGTTGTTCTTTATTATCCAAAATAATATAGAAACTTGCATGTGAAATACAAAAATTTTGTGACTATTTTGCGACAGTTTCTCGTCTCTTCACAAAGTGCCGCGAAAGCTATGAAAATGTAAAAAGGTGAAAACATGAAGAATCTGTAGGTGCCTTTAGGGCTCGTCGACAAGAGATAAAAACGCGCGCGAGCAGTTTTTTATTCTCCGAGGCGTGGTCGTCGTGATTGCGCCTTCATTTGTCAGAACATAAACGGTAAACCGGGCTAGCAGCCACTCTTTTGATTCGAGCTTGGCGTTTTTCACATTGTGCCGTCACGTTGTATCTTGCCGACAAAATTAACGAGTCGCAGTTATATAAAATATGCGAGCAAATATATAATATGCGCGACTGTGGAAATGATTTGTCTCGATATCATTTTGTAACATGAATTATGAGATGGACTGATAAAAGAGGGCCGTCAGTGATACTACTAAAATGGAATTTGATTAAAGATGATGATAACGATTATGACGAGGTAGAAAACTAAGAAAAAATACTATTAATAGTAACGATAATAACGGAGGTAATTACTATTACGCAGGATCCATTACGAACCCTTAGGATCAGCGGATCGCGTGCGTCCCGGCGCTATCTGATCGTTACAAATACAAATAACGGCGTAATAGGTATTGCGTGTGCGCATTGATAACGTTCCTATATAAACGAGTACTTGTTAGTACAGCCGAGCGAGCTGTAATACGACAAGTGAAGAAAAATCTTCTTTGCGCGGTATCTTCTTTACCTCTTTTTCAGTTCGGTCCATCTAAACTATGAAAAAAACCTAAGGAGAAGAAATCCTCAGAGATTATGAAAATTTTCACACACACACGCGCATAACACAGTAGGGTTTTACAATTATTATACGTGTAAGATCTATGCGATTATTATTCTGTCGATCATAATCGAGGCAATAAAGATCTGCGCTTTATTTGCCTATATTGACGTGACCAAGGCATTTCCATTCTGTACTGTATTATATGTGTTTATTTTTAAATAAACAAAGCTAGCGAATAATAAAATAATCAACTCGCGAAAATTTCTGTCCATTTTCCGTTCCGTTTTACTTCACACAGCATTTGTGTACATCAAGTTTTAATAAGATTACGTAAAATATTTGGCAGCCTAGGCAAATCGTCGTTCTATGATCATCCTATGATGGAGACAACGATGATGGGATTCTATTTTATAAATTAAGCTGGTGAAGCACATAAAATTCATTGTAATCACCTTGCTATTGGAATTGAAAATATCGACGAGATTACATACAGATCTTTATCGAAAAGACATCACGTCGCGTCTAATATCGCACCTAATATCTATCGCATGGAAAAAGGGAGAAGGTAAAAGGTGATGAGCCTCGAATGGGTTTCTGCGGGCTAGATGGATTCGTCGTAATAGATATCTCGTAAATAAAGTTCTCGAACGGGGCACTATTAGACGTATATAGCACGTAATCGTGGCGCGATCGGAACCAGGTCTCATTATACGCAGGGGTATTGAGTCGGGCTACTTAAGTGAGGGAGGGAGGGAAGGAGAGGATAGGTGGTGGTGGCGCGATCATTGGCCACGGGGTGAAGGCGAGTGAAGAGGATCGAAGGGTATACGTTTACGACATGCGTTGCCAGAGCCCGTGCCGAGGAGGATGAATCCTAAGCAATTTCTCGCTGGTCGGAGCTCTTTGATGCTTTGAACTCTCACCGCGCTGACCGATCCTCGCGCTGTAATCACGCGGAGCTTTGCCACGCCCCGAAAAACACCTCGGCTCGGATCCCGTCTTTCTCTCTTTCTCTCTCTCTCTCTCTCTCTCTCTCTCTCTCTCTCTCTCTCTCTCTCCTTTTCTCCCTCGCTTCCCTCGCACTCCACCTCGCCTTGGTTCTCTCGCGCCCGCGCTCACGCGCTTAGCGCTACCACCTTTCCCCTCTCTTTTCCTCGTTTCTCCTGCACTGCACTGAGCACTCTGCCTACCTCCTCTATCACCTTGACTCATCCCTCTCCCATCTTGCCCCTTGTGTCTGCTTGTGTCCGCGCTCACCGCCGTCCTCGCTCTCTTATACAGACTCGTAATCTTGTCCGAAGAATCTGATTATTCTAAACTCTCGATCGGCTGGATTTACCGTCTCGATCCTATCGCGATGTTGCGAGAAACGTGCCGCTGCCTCTCGCGGATACGGATATTATCGTCGTTTCTATCGCGTCCAACAAAATTGTCAGTTTTGCAACCAATGCTTCACGAATTTTCGACACATTTCAGATGTATCGGCAACTAATGCGTGAACGTGAAAGTGAAATATCATATTATATAGGAAGTAATTCAGGTATGTAGAAGATCCAATCACAAAGTAATTGTGTCATTGGTGTAATGGTGATAAACGTGACAATTAACGCGACATTTTCCGAGGGATGTATATCTATCATTACAGGCTTCCTCTAAAATCCTCTTATGTCTATTCACTAAGCTGACTAAGCAATGATTAACGTTTCAACGAATTTATAACTTATTCTTAAACTCAATTGTTAAAGAATATTAAAAAAAATACTACAAACGTGTGTGTACTTCGGACTTGATCACTACAATATTGACGATTTCAATCGAGTAGATAATACCAATTACAGTGCTCGTAACTATGACGATGAGACATTAATACTATGGTTCGTTATAATTTAAAAGATGTAGCTAACAGCTAGGAATGTAACGATATAAATTAATGTACCAAATATTATAATAGATTTATCAATGCTGTACAGCTTATGAGAAAAGTTTATTTATTAAGTATAATAATAATATACTAGATGTATACACATCTAACAATTTATCTCATAAATCTTTTCATTGGAATTATAAAATATCGTCAGTAGAGAGAGAGAGAGAGAGAGAGTTTTATTAGATGCCTGCGTTGATATCCGTATGATGTATCAATTTGTCGATATACCGAGATTATGTCATCGATATGCATCGACTTAACCGCTAGGGTTCGGCGAAAAAAATGGCATTACGAACAAGGGCACATTACCGAGAAACGCAGCACTTCCCTTGCGCATCGAACTATATCCGGTGGTATCGAAAGGTCTCACCATTACACCCTATTACGTACGCCACTGATCGTGCTACGGGATCGTTGATCCACCACTCCTCTTCTTCGCACTCGTCCCCGATGATCGCGGAGTTGCCTCGCAGTTGCGCAGCGGTTGCTAAGAAGAGGAGCAAGAGGAGGAGAGAAAAGAGCCCCTTGGAGAGAAACCGCGGTATTCTGGCCCCAGCCCCGCGCAGCCAGGTTGTGGCTGCTCTCTCTTTAAAAACCGCACTATAATACATCGGAAGAATGATGAGCGCGAGCGAGAGAATCGTGAAACTCGTGCAACAGACAGAGATTTCTAACGTTTCTCGTCTCATCTCGTTCGGTCGTTCGGTCTTACGGTGCGACGCGGACGACTCGCTCGTTTCACGCCTTTACCTTTGCCACCGCGCCGTCTTTCCCTTCGTTCCTCGTGTGCGCGATCCACCCGAGGTGGATGTTGCCCAAGATGGTATTAATTGGCGAGAAGCTCGCTCGCGCTTATGATTAGCCGCCATCGACCCTCCCTTAAGAACTGACCTTGTATCTACTTGCACGGTGCACCACGTACATACTGGTTAACCGACCACTTACTACCGACGCGACGCGTCGCGTAACTAACGGAATATCGCGGCCGACGCGACGTAGCGGTATTAGCTGCAGTGTTGAAGTTGAGACTTGGGATATCATCGAGAGATATCGGCTGGTTCAGGATCGGACGCTAATACAGCTGGGCAGGTAGTACATGCCAAGGCGAGATAATTACAGAGCGCGTCTCGGCCGCCAAGTCAAACAACCTTAAAACATCAACCTGCCCCGGGCCATAGGCGCCCGAATCCGTGGACGGAATATTTTCCGTTTGGAGATATATCCTACGTTTACATATGTACGTATGATGAGAAAACATATAGCCGCGCGCGAGCGCGCGTGTTAACGTAAAAAGGCATTCGTATAAAGCAGGTAACCGCGGACTCTCTTGGCGGGATAGCAGCCGGGGAGCCTTTCATTCCGAGTCCGAGGGCGAGCTAATCGATTTGAAATTGGGCCCGTGACGGTCTTCTTTGGTGTACCTCGTGCTCGTTCAATTTATTTGGTGGCTCCGACCACCCCGACGTAGCTGGGGCCTCCTCATTGTTCGTAACAGACACCGAACAACAGTGCCCCGCACTTTTTTTATACGGCATCGAAGACGAATCACCGCCGTCACGGTACTCGCGCGTACCGAAATATCTTTTGTCGCTCGCAAAATTGAAAACGTCCGTAAACTGACGTAAGCGACGTCGACTGCGCAACACTCTTCTCTTTCTTCCCCCCCCTCCCCCTTTTTCTCAGCAAACTACATTTTATGAAATTAATCGCAGTTTGTCTCTTTTCTTTTTTTCCTCGTGTTCTAGAAGAAAGGTATTTCTCTCTCTCTCTCTCTCTCTCTCTCTCTCTCTCTCTCTCTCTCTCTCTCTCTCTCTCTCTCTCTCTCTCTATGTATAGAAGCGACAAGAGAGAAAGAGGAGGAGGAAGAGAGGCGGGGGAGGTCGTTTCTCGGGTCGACCACAATCGGCCAAATTAGTCGGGTTTCCACGGGGTGTGGCTTGGGTTAGTTACGCTTTAGGTGTCGGATGGGTTGGAGAAACAATTTGTTTGTTCTGTTAGCGGCGCGCCACGCTAATGACACGTTACGTCAGCAACGCGATCGAGAGGGACAAAGTACGGATCCCCCGAGTATCCCGAGTAATCCGAGTAGCCTCTGAGAATCGTTCTCGGGTACAAGAATTAATTGCGTTAATCTCGTGTTTTACGAGCGACCTGGTACGTATCACCGCCGGCGTGTAGATATCGTATACGGTGCCTCTGCCTCGTGGACGGACGATGGAGAAGATGCGCGCGAGCGGCCTGAAATTCTCAGAGATATTTTAAGGATTCC
>NW_017257086.1:575766-578247 GCF_001594055.1 Mycetomoellerius zeteki
CCGCCGGCAAAAGATCGAACGTTGGCGAAGAAGAAGAAGAAGAAGAAGAAGAAGAAGAAGAAGACGAAGAAGAAGAAGAAAGGCGCCCGCGAAAGTGATGGCCGGTCGTTAAAGATCGGTTCTCTCGCGCGCGTGATGCCGCTTCGCCCGGTTGCGAGAGAGTGGACGGGGCTGTCTTACATTTATATCTTGTAATCGGGGTTTACACACATGTCACGTCGAGCTCACCACACAAATCCATACAATATCAATGTCACAACGAAACAGCTTCGACCATTATTACTTTTTTCTTTGTTTATTTAATCAGGGTAACACAATTACGCGCGCGCATCACTCCGTTACAATTCTTAGCTTATTGTGTGTGACATCATAGGCTATTATTGCGCTAAAAAATGAAAGGACACCGCTATGTGTACATGTCACATTCTACAATAGTTTAGATAACTACAGACGTAAGAGCAATCCGAAAATTGACGTGACATCGATATCACCATAACGTAATGCGAATCGACATTTATGGGCAGAAAACGAGAGAGAGACTGCGTATTTTGCTATATCGAACGTAAAACGATAACGTGTTACATCGCACCTGCGTGTTTCCACGGAGGGATGTTCCCGTGTCGTTGAAATTTTTAGCTATCGTCCAAGTGTGATCCGCGAGGATGTACGCGAAATTCCGTATGCGGTAACTTTATTTATACAGGGAATATGCCGCGTGCGTTCGCGTTCGCTGGACGTTAACAATAAATAGAAGCGTAGTCCGAATGCCAGAAGAAGAGGCGGTAACCTACCATTATCGTGTGCTCCGACGTCCTCGCGTCGTAGCGTTTAGTCACGCGAACCTTCGCTCCCTTGCAGCCCCTTCACCGCGGAGGGAGCGAAGCGGCTTCGGAGGGAAAAAGCGAGAACGACGTACGAAAGTAATAACGCGCGCCAATTAGTTATGAGAGAAGTAGACAAAAACGCGACGTTCGTTTCGTCGCTCGTTCGCGGCCGCGGCCAAACGTGGCACTCGGTGATACGTTTCACTTTTCGAGAGCGACGCGATTGATTTCCAACGAAATTAGCAAAGACCAAGGGCGAGATCGAAGAGAGGAGCTCGATGGAGAGGGAGGGAAAGGGGAGAGGTGGCGAGGGGAGAGGAGAGAGGAGAGAGAAGAAGGTGGAAAAAGACGGAGCTAACTCGTAGGTTCGGGGCGGAGCACGTCCCTCGCCGGAGCACAAAGCGGCCTGAGGTATAAATTGGTTTGTTTGCCGCGGAGATGAAAGGGGCCGCTAAATGCTATCTTTAAGGTGTCGGATCAACGCAAATGTGGCTGAGTTACTCGTAATTATAGGATACTCGGAGCTCGGACCTACGCTCGGAGCTCGTCCGTTCGCTCTCCGCTCCGCGCCGCTCGCTCGGCCGCCTGCCTGCCTGCCTGCTTGCTTGCCTGTCCGCCTGCTCTCCCCCTGTTCACCCTGGGTTCACTAGCTCGCCTGTCTGGTCTTTCCCCAGGCTGCCTCGTTGCCGCGGCTCACACTGGCGCGCTTCTCGGTGGACCGCTCCGATTCACTCTTCAAACCTCTCGCGCCGCGCCGCTTTCGATTCACACGATCCGAACCGCGATTAGGGACCAATTAGAACAAATCTTCGGCTGCTTGTGTTCGATCGGGAACGGCATGTAACACGCCTCGTAGCGGCACGTACACGTTTCTCGTCTCCCATACTACACACTTTACTTTTTAATGTTAACGTTAATGTAATTCGTCATGCAAATTACGAATTTTAATTTGAGACGACGTTACGAAATTTCTTTTTAATTCGAATAGAGACGTAGGTGGAGAAAAGGAGAGGAATAGAAAGAGAACGTTGTTAGTTTAGAGGAAAAGTTTGTCAAGTTTCAGTTTCTTCTTAGGTGGGCAATGCAATTATCCTCGCGCACGCATCGCATCGCGCGTCGTCTCTTGAAATTTAAATAAATTTCTCTTCCATAATACTACTATCGGAGTCGTATTATACGAGGGGAAATGATAGATGATCCGAATAGAATGGCTTACAAAACTCTCGCTAGTTATTACAGCCAATGAAAAACGGATCGTTCGCCGCGGTAGCGCGCGACGTCGACTTTTGGATAAAATACCGCAGCGGTTCTCTTTTTCTTCCCGAGCTCACGTTACATTATTGTTATTTCCACGAAGGTAACAGCGAGAACCCTACGCCATTGACGATGCTCTTTATCTCACTGTTTCCGACGAGATGCTTCTCTCCACGGAGAATCTCGAAGGAGACGAGCGCGTACCGTGGGGCTGCGAGGAGAGAAGCGACCGACATATTATAGTACAAAATAATAATTCATAAATTATACGCGCCACGTCCGTTTAGTGCGGTGGCTCTCCGCGGCTTAAGTATACAGCTCACTGCACGCGAACGAGATGGGGACGAGACGGGGACGGGGACGGGACGGGGACGGGGACGGGGACGGGGACGGGGACGGGGAC
>NW_017257086.1:578271-622969 GCF_001594055.1 Mycetomoellerius zeteki
GGGATGGGATGGGATGGGATGGGATGGGATGGGATGGGATAGGATGGGATGGGATGGGATGGGATGGGACGGGACGGGATGGGACGGGTACGGGACGAGACGGGACGGGATGGGACGAGAAGAGACGAGACGAGACGAGACGGGATGGAATGGAACGGGACGGGACGGAACGGGACGGAACGGGACGAAGGCCGGGAAATAGGCGCAAGAACTAATCTGTCCGCCCGAGCGATAGATAGCAGTCAATCAGAGCTGCGAATCAATTGTATCGGACGATAATCGGAGCGACACATCGACATGCAAGAGCAACGACTTACATGACGCGCGAACGGTCGGTCGGTCGGTCGCGCGCGCGCACGGCGGCTTTCATCCCGTGTAACGCCGTAACCGGTAGCGTGCCCGTTGCTCGTGTGTAATTTGCATTAATTATCTTCAAACCTCTCCGCACACCGTTTGCCGTGAGCACACGATGAGGCTCGAAGATACGGAAAACGATGTATCGCGTATGCAAATAAAGAGGAGAGGAGATGAAATACGAGTCGAAATGCAAGATGAGTTTCAAACGGCGAAAAGTGAAAACGGAACAACGCGAGATCGCGATGACAATGGAAATAATGTAACCGCTAATTTTTCATCAAATATTTCACGTTCTCTTTATCGATCTCGTAATATTTACTAAAATCTCACGTTATAATCTATTATATATATATTATCCGAGTAATTTAAAATCGAAAGAATTGCTATTCAATTTGTTCGATTCTCTCGATCAAGTATTCGAATAATTTTGAATCTCGACGTAAAGTCTGTAAAGTCGAGTCTGCAAATTCGAATTCGAGAGTGTTAATATAATTTGAATACGGTTTATACAAGTTAAATACTTAAATATTTATAATAGCTCGTTTATAGGTTACGTCGCGGTACAAAGGAATTATTTCACGCAAGATTAGTCTAAGAGAGTAATATCCGTCTTTTGGTGAAATCAATTATAGGAAAGAGAGATGTTTTATGTTTTCGCGATCGTGCATTCAGTTAAGCCTATTCTACAATGTGCTTTTTGTTTCTTGTTTCTTGCTTTTTGCTATTTTTTGTATCTTGCCTTTTTGCTTCTTATTCCGTTTTTCTGTTGCTCGAGATAAACGTTAACGAACTTCAGAAGAAACAGAAAACACATATCAAGAAATATAATTGTCGATAAAACGATCACAAAGAGGAAAAAAGCAAAAAGTAAAAAGCAAGAAACAGGAAACAAAGAGCACATTGTGGAACAACCATTATATTACGAGCATAAATGCACGAGAAACCGCATGCATGCCTCTTTCGTCGAGGTTCCGCGCGTTCTTACGTTCATATAAAACGCGTTAAACTACATGTCCGTCTGGATACACGTTAAGGACATAACGTGTATCGATTATCGTTCCATCGTACATATATACGTCCATACCTGCTGTTACGTAGGTATCGTGCGCGTTACATGCGCTACGGACGCTACGGTAAGAAGAAGCGCAAAGGAGAAAGAGAGAAAAGAGGTTAACTCACCCGTGCTGTTCGTTGTTATACAGTCGAGTCGAGTTAGGTTGTGAGTGAGAGACGAGAAGAGACGAGGCGAGGCGAGACGAGACGAGACGAGACGGGACGAGGCGAGGCGACTCATCACGCTTGTTTTCCGCCTGCCCGCGATTAGCGAGAGTCATCCTGGGAGGCCCGTTCATCTTTCGCACCTTTCGGATCCTTTCGAAACGGTTTCTTCGCGCCTCTGCGTCAGCGAATATGGCAGGACGGGTGGGGAGCCCTATTTGGAAGAGATCTGGAAAATTGGCGGGCAACTGACGACAGGAAGGGATAAATTTTACCAAGTCGCGCCACCGCGGTGCACCGCCTCATAATTACTTATATATAGGTAATTAGGTGTATACGTGAAATTTTCAACTCCTTTAAATATAGATGCCCATTGTATACATATATAGACATTTCGTGCGACGAGTCGCACTCTTTAGCCGTCCGATTCTTTTCATTTGAATTTAGAACTACTCGATAAACGCTATATCGTGTCGATTCCGTCGAGAAAAATCGACAATCTTCGTGCTCGATCGTCACGCCTCCGAACGTATTCGGAGCAATTCGGAGTGTCGTCGTGCCGGAGCAAGTACAGCAAAGTGCGAAGTTAGCTGCGGGAGCGCGGGGAGTGATGACGGTGGGTGGGAAAAGCGCGGCGTCACGCCGGCGTTCACGGTTGCGCGAGACCTTGTTGATAAATATTTCAAAGCGCGTATCCAAATAGAGCCGAGTGACGCGGCCGCGGGAGGGTGTACGGTACTTACTCGAGAAACGCGTATTCGCTCGCTCTTCTCCACGTTCTTCGATAAGATACGACGAAAGTGGAAACGCTAACGATGATGTCGCGCGCGCGTACATTTGCATCCGAAGCGTATTAACCTATATGCTCATCCAAGGTGAGTTCTCGATTCGACAACGGATAAGTCGAGCATATTGAAAGTCACTTGGAATATTTCGATCACATTTACTTTGCGATGCATTTTAGTGGATATGAAATGCGATAATTTTGATTGTATCGAGTTTCAGTCGAATAAGGGCACCTGCAGCTACATTCGGATGACGAATCCTCCTTCGCGCGAGAGTCGTGATTTTTTTGTGATTAAAAGACAATGAAATGTGAAACAGCTTTAGTTAAGAGATTTAAAACAACATTCGCGTCATTCTAATTGCTCTTTCAGGCCGACATTACGTCCATCGTTCGTTCGATTCGTCGTGCACGTGCGTTAATTGGCTGTCTACCGGCAAACTAATAACGCTTCTTAAAGGAAAAAAACGATTCGTTGTGCCTTGAGAAATTTTTTGACACATGTAATATCGCTGTAATAACGGCGTTCATAATTAGAATAGCGCGTTACTTTCCATTCTTGATTGAAAGTGTAATTAATTATATATTAATATTCATGGACCATGCGCGCTTCTTTGTTTTACATATCGCTCAATCTTTATTTGATTCTGGTTAAGTACGTTAATTACAACTACTTAATATAATGAGCAAACTGCAATAAAATTAAATGACAGGCACAAGTAAAATAATTAGCGATGAACATACATATACATGCGACAGAAACGCGTGCGCGAAACTTTCTTGCACATCTTTTTTCTTGTACGTATCCGTACGTGATGCATAAATTCTAAGTAACAGTTTAAAATTTATTTACTAGATTAATATAACTGCGTTACATCCTCCAGATTCTTAACTCTGGGTATTTGTTGAAAGCATTACGGTTTTTAAGTCATTCAAAAAACTTACGTCTATACACAGGTCTTAGGATGTGTTCCTAGTATTTTGATTATTTTGACGAGAATTTGCATCAAGCTAAAAATATGTCTTCTACGTACGCAGTTTTTGACTGTTACAAATTTTTATCTGTTTACCTGTTTCTTTCAATGATTATTGAGATTATTTTAAACTATATTTCAAACTGTAATCGAGAATTTGTTAAATTACTAATTTTAAACTATCGATTTTTAACTGTGTATTTTTGCGTTACAATAATGTATTAACGATCGCGAAAATGAATCAGATAACTACATGTATATTTTATGATTTAATGTAGTTTAAACATAGCGATTAAATTAGTTATTCATTATTCTTTTAATTAATTTAATAATTATAGAGTTGCAAATAGCGAATAAGATTATGGATAAATTATGACAGATAAATTTGATAAATCAAAAATCATTTCGCACGTTTGTTATCAGCCTTCATACAACTTTTACAAAAATGTATGTTCATATATGTCTAGAGATTTTTATAACAGTCGCTGCCCTTAAAATAATGTTCATTATGGGGGACATTGCTTAAGAGATTGTCATTGTCATACAAGATATACCCTTTCCCTGTAACTTATAACAAAAGGAGTGAAACAAAAATTATGACGTTTCTTGCAAATAATTCATACGTATTTCTCATTTCAGAACCATGAATTTATTTCTACAATTTATTTCTTTCTTTTCGCAGTGCTTTCGCATTGACATACGCTTGCATTCACACATTTATCTTTTAACTCTTTATTACGTGATATTTAGTTTCAGCGTGATTTATTGTAGAAAGAGATTTATGTGAAAAATGAGGGTCATTACGAATATCTGCAAATTGTTATCTAAAACGAAAGAAGCGTGTTTTCTCCAACGATATAATCAACGTGTGTTCTTTTAAGTGGTACGAAATGAATGTCTCCAGAGAATATCGGAAAAAAAGAAATGACTTAATTGTTTATTATGTTTGTTAAAGACAACATGATGCAACAGTGAAATAATAATACAATCGATTATGTTTCCAGCGCCAATAATCGTCGGCTGTGACGTTCCAATATGCACAAGCAACGTTCCGACGGACAGCACTTGGCCGGCGCGGTAAAGAAACGTAAGTCACTTTGTTTTCACTTGTACGATAATTCTGCTGTCGTTCAGAATTTGAATTTTGATGATACCTATATCTACAGTAGAAAAATTAAGTCTCGTGCAAAATTATTGCTTTTTCACACAGATGGATTTACAGATATACATAAATTATATTGTACATTGAAAACAGTTGATATTTATTATTTTGTAACGCTGATTTTTTATAATATTATTATTAAAACAAAAACGACATACATATTTGACTTATCGTTTTAGTATTTTATAGTTATATATTTATAATATACAAAATTTTGTATAATCTCAATACCTACGTAAAATTTCTACGGAAAAAGGCAAGTATTGTTGCGTAAAGATATTTTTCTACTGAATTACGCTTTTTTGATATGTTGATATCGCTTCATGTCACAAAATACGCAAGTTTGTCTCATTATGTAAAACTTTCTGTGATGTGACTTTAATTTTGATGGGTAGAATGGTTTTTACTTCATCGGAAAGTTTCTATTTCACAACTTGATCGGTCTTTCTTCTTGACTCCTTAATTACAAGCCGTGTATTTATGGATCCGTCTCATTGCACGTTACTGTAAATCCCGTTTTAGATGATCTATAATTTGCAATAAAATTCTCGTATCTATACAACATTCTGTTTGCTATTATTATACATGTCAAATCGTTATAAATAGCTGCAAAGAAGACAGGATTTTTATACTGAATGATTTTGATGAGTTTAAATTATATGTATCTATACATGGCAATTTAATAAAAGCATATTACGAGTAATAATTATTTAATTACGGTATTGCGGTAATTGCGATAGTATCAATTTGCGATTAGCATCAGTTGTTGATAGTCAACACATAGCAATATGGATGCTTTTTATATTTTGCTAAAAAGCGTATGTTTCTTTTTCGAGACTGAGGTATTATTATTGCTAAATATATATACACTTATTTTATAAATAAAATTTCGAAATATAGATTATATCAAAACATAGGTTATAATTACCAACTTTATTAATATATTGCACGTATCAAGCGCACAATTCCTGTTCATACAAATAGAACTTGTTTCTATTTCACGGATACAATTTACAAAAAATATTTAAATTTTTTGGCATGTATGGGCTACAAATAAAATTCTGCTTCCAAATTTATTACAAATCATGGATTGTTTAAAGTAGATTTAACGTTTTCGAGAAATGGTGCATTCGAGTGTATCCGAGTAGCAAAATCCCGTGCACGATATTTGATTCGTTCGGCGGGAGTCAAATGCGGTTTTTTCGAAGCCTTGTGATTACTTTGCCTTCGTCCGGTAGGTTCCCAATAAATATCAGAAACGCGCGTCTGCCCCGAAGGCGTTTTCGACTGAAGAGTTCGGACGGAACAACCGTAAAGGTCCTGGAACGTTAATTTATAGCTGACCGCTGCAATGCCAGTAATCTAATTAGTTTAATGACCAAAAATATTTCCCGAGTTTCTTAATCCGAGACAGGTAGCGCCGACTTGACTCGGCGAGCGTTCAATGTCAAAGCTTATCCGCGAAGCTATGTGTGCTTCGTGAAAGTTCTTTCGGCTTCTACAAGAAAAAGGAAACTCACTTTGGTACAATTCACGTCATTTTGGCAACTCGTTTGCGGTAATATTTAGCGATAAAGCCAGAAAAGAAATTGCTTTTTGACTCTAAAGTGTTAATCACAATTTTGTCGAATGCTAACAATACTTATAAGACACGTATATTTTAGAGAAAAAAATATATAGGTATATATACACACATATATCAACAAAGCATTTTTTCAACTTGTGTGCTACAGTGCTATTTCTAATTTAAATCTGATAATGTTCAATAAAAAAAATATCTAAAATTATTGGCACATTAAAAAATTTAGTAGCACTTTATATAATACTTGACAATAATATTTTATTTGATTTTATATTTTACAAGTTAACAAACTATATATAAACTTTATATCAAGGAAAGCTGCTCAAAGACAAGTAAAACAGGTCTACACTTTGAGCTTTGAATCGAGTCGTGGAAATCTAGAAAGATTAATATAAAAGTTACGTTTACGTAAATTTTGCTTGCAATTATAGTTATAATAACAATTAATAATTGGAATAAATGATGGGTATACCGGTATACGTTGGGCGGATACAGCTGAGCGGATCGCTTGAAAGAGTATACACGATCGCGAGTAACAATGTTGAAATGCGGTAGCAATGTTGCGCGACAGGCCGTCCTATACTTTACCGGTTGTTTTGTTATTGTCATTTAGCTGGCTCGCGCGGGTTCTTTCGCAAGGCGTTTTTGCTCGCGTGTCCGAAATTCCGCGCACCCTGTAACGTCGCGAAGACCAAGCGACACGCGAAACCAGATGCGTCATCGCGAAACGGATAATTATGTCGCAGTCGTGATAAAGGGTGACCACTTCCTCGAAACCTCCAATCATATTGTCGTCGCGTACCGTGGACTTGTCAAACCGACTGGCTGATGTAATACGCGCTGCCACGAGAGCGTACGTGGTGGTGCGCGCGTAAAGAAAGCACCGGATGTGCGAGCAGAGACGACGTTGTTCTTCCTACTGTCGTCGATATGCACTCGCCACGTTGTCACATTTTGTCGATCCTCTCAATTGGCGACGACGACCGCTTGTACTTCTTTCGAGCGAGTAACGAGCGCACCTGCGAGTTGCGCGTCAAGTTCCTTCCGTTCCTTCGTGTCCGAGCTTCTACACGAGCTTCCCACTTGGGACGAGACCTTTACCTTTGGACTTTACTTTGACAGCGCGATCACAAAGAGAACGCGTTACAATGATACGTATATATAGTGTATGCCAATCGCATGGCGTAATTCGGCTGAATACTCACGTTATAATTATCGCCACTCCGACTTACCTGCGCGCACACGGGAGAGGGTCTGACGTAATTGCAAAGGCTATTAACAACCGAGAAAGCGTGGTCGCGCGAGTGCGCTCGTGTTGCTATTACAACTCGTCGAGAGAGGCATAAAAAGTCAACTATTACGAGCGCGAAATCGCGTGTGAACGTGCCGTCGCGTCGCGTCGCGTCGCGGATGCCGTTGGATCATCGTGAAGAGAGCGCGATTAAATCTGCAGGAGAATCGCGACACCAGCCAAAGTCCACTTAGTCGGCTTGTCACGGGTCTTCAAATTGAACGTCCAGACGTATGTAGGACCGCGCGTTCTGGTTCTGTAGACCGGGCATTCGTATACGTTCTTCGTTTCTTGCTTGTCCTGCGTAATTGCCTTTACGAACACGACCGGCATCGGAAAGAATAGCTCCTTCAATCGCGAATCTACAATGCAACCGCTCGCGGTCTCCCATCGCGCACCCTCCATGTACAAACCGTTGACATAGGCACCCTCGCGCGGTGGCATCCTGATTGGTGAAGCCAAACGTGTTATCGTGCATGTTCATCTGCATGGGTCGCTGTTAACCCTTTGAGGACACATCGAGTTTCCTCAAGAAAATTTGATATCTAACACCATTGCAACCTATTGTTTTGACTTATTACGCGAAGGTAACTTACAATTTCGTATACGATAAAGGAAAAAAGAATTGTCAAATTTTGTATAATTGAAAAGGTCCTGAAAGGGTCAATTTTACGTTATCAAGTACCGAGTCTTACGTAAATTCCTCCTTCTGCTTTCTGGTTACGTCGCAATGCAGGCACATTTTGTCCAGGGGCCACTCGTTTTTACGAGCGGTTTGCTGCATGATGGCGGTAAGTAAGGACTGCGGATTGAAAAAACCACCCAGCCAGATCGACGATGGCAACTGTCGAAAGATGCGCACCGCGAAAAATTAGATTGACCACAGTCGGAGACGAAAGGAAGTCAAATTTTAACGCAAAGTAAATGACAAACGATTGCCAAGTCACTTTCTTCGATACTTGAACCGTGACAAAATTTAAATTCCCTTTCCCACGCTTGAGCAAAATATACGCTGATCTAATCTAATTTATCTTTGTAATATCTTGCTACATATCGCAAATTGTGGTTTCTCCTTTACTCACATTAAAATCTACCGTCCAATTCGATAGCTCGGTTATTCGATTGAACATGTCCGCAAACCAACTCGATAATCCGAGAGTGGATGGATAGGCGCGTTTGGTCCAAGACGGTGGTACAGACTCCATGAACAAGTAATTTTGCAAATCTTCCATATCCGCACTAATCGTGAGCTCGCCCTAAAACGGATTTGTTGACGTACCGTATAACTATTCGATAATTTTATCACGGCGCGGCGCTCACCTTCAAGCCGAGATCTAGTTCTTCCAGAGATCTTTTTAGTTCTTTGCACAGCATATTCATATGTTCGCATTCTTGGAGAGCGACTATAACGAAAGGAGTACGATCTTCCGTCTAGGGAGAATCAAGTTTGTTTTATTTATTACCGCGTAAAAAATAAAGTTTGATGTTAATGACGTGTTGCCATGTGACGTTATAAAGATAGAGGAGACGGAATCAAAATTCGCGCATCTAAAATAGCAATAAACCAAGTCAAGGGCATAAAAATAAAACAACCGTTATCACAAAGAGAATATACGTAAGAGATAATTGCGACACTGTTAAATATGACACCGCGATATATTCCAATGATATAGAATCGATAGTTATAGTTTTTTTTATAGTGTTGTGATAGTTTGAATATGTAATTGTTCATGACTTTATAACTATTGCTCTTAGCCTTAAAATTTAGTCATTTTAATATATAGATTATGCTTATAACGGCAATGTCTGAATATTTAATAATAGTTGAACAATTTACCTTGCTCATCAAGTCTTGTATATTAAACTCTTCGGGAAGCTTGTCTAGTATATCCTCTATTATAGCTTTCACCTTGTCCTCTTTCGATAACACTCCAACCGCAGTGTCGATACTGTCCCGTGGTTGCATCCCCCAGATTGTTTTAAACAAGTTTTCTGCCGTACTTGTGAGAAACCCTGTACAAACAAGTTTCGTGATGCGTTTAATGTAAATGTAAATCAAGGAAAATGAATTAACGATTAAAATAATTAAGAAATTTTACCAATCTCCGCGTTCGGATGAAGTCCGTATAGGATAGGGCTCTCCGGCGGCAAATATTCTTCTACGTACTGATGATAGCCCGTATAATCGGTACTGGGTGGCACCAGAAAATTCGGAGCCAAATATAATTCATCCTCAACCAACTCTGGTTGCAAATACTCTAAGAGATATATTCGGCATAATCTTCTGTCCCAATCGTCGGTTATATGACCGCCATACATGATTTCGCCAAACAAATAGCGTAAATTTTCCCAAGGTACCTTAGTATTGCTCTCGAGATAATTCAACAGTACTGATGCACTGATGGTCAAGTCGCCGACATTGAAGGGATACAACTATGTATTAGGGACATATTAACGAGATGTTAGTAATAAAACTGGAAAGAGTAAATATATTTGTCAAGCGATGCGATGATGTCTTTGGATTTTGATCTCTCTCTCTCTCTCTCTCTCTCTCTCTCTCTCTATTTGTAACTTGATATGTGTTTGTTTTCATATACCTAACATTTTCTATCTAAAAGCTTTATAATTTTTATATAATGTTTAAGTATCATTCGTCCTATTAAAATGATATACGTAAATCAAAATTTTATGTTATAATTGAAACTTTTAAAGTTTTCTGTAGTACATGATAATAAAAATATAGAATTTTACCGCAAATTACAGATGATCTAAAACAAACTTAAAAATGTTAAGTCACACAAATTTGTAAAATTTAAAATACTGACCCTATTCCATCCTTGTGCCCCAAATTTTCTACGCTCTGCCACAGCAGCGTGATAATAACACAGGGTGAAAAGAATAGCTTTGAACTCGGCCTCCTTGCTGCAAGATTCTAATGTATCCTGGCTAAAATTGTCCAAGGCTTTGTGAATGTTGGCGCGCATACCCGTTGGCGGTTCATTGGTAATTTTTACGGCCGATTCTAGTATACCCTTTTGTTTGCAATGTATCAAAATAATATACAAAACGATATTAGGAAAGTTTGATTAGTCTGTTAATCGCCTTGTAAGATGAACGCTCAGAAAAGTGCGATTTAGATATTTTAGAATTTACGCAGCAATGCGTTGTATTTAACATTTTTATTATTTTGATTAAAATGTGATAAAAATAAAAAAATAAAAAAAATTAGTCCTCTTTTTTAAAATGTGATAAAAATAAAAAAAATAAAAAAAATTAGTCCTCTTTTAATCAACTCTCATCTCGTGTATTTGTGGGCTTCTGTTTTTACTTGTGGTATTATTGACGTGTGAGGATCTTGGTTTGGTTCTGCACTAATATAAAGCCGATAATCTTCATGCGACTCTTCCGAGAGTTGTTCCATCTTCTTTTCCAGATTTGGCAACCAGTTCTTCACTAGATGAACGTTCTGAAGTATAACCCAATGACCCTTGCGCGCTGAGACTTCTATCATCTCCTCCGCAATAGGTTCCTGACCTTGTCCTAATGATATATTGTGGAAATTTTGTGCGTCGAATGTAAAGCCGAGCTGTTTACCGAGTTTCTCAACATCCTACATGAAATCATAATTCCATTTTTAATTTCAGTTATCAATCGCGACAGGGAATATTTTGAAGAATATTCAAGTAAAATCGCATCAGGCGATACTAAAGCCACTCTATCAAACTGAATATTTGAATATACAATTAATGTCAAATCTATATATAGAAGTATAAAAAGTATACTTTTAGAGGATCAACTCCTGGAGATAAGATAAAAAATACTGGCGTGTTCGCACTCGTTTCTTCGTACGATTTTTCAAAGGGTTGCATTCGAAACTGTAAGAATTTTGCTCCTAGTTTCTCTTCCACGAAGTACCTACATTCGTTAAAGGCTTAATGATTTAAGGGTTAAAGAAGAGTAAATCGAAACAGAATTGAATGTATTTTATGTTTTTATTAATATAACACCAATCTTCTATTTAAAGATGGATGTTTATTTCAAAATCTTATTCCAGCAAATTACCGTATAGCGTAAACCATTCGATCTAGTCTCACGCATCTCATTATACAAAGTCTTTGAAAGGTTGTTTTATTTTTCCATTCCTGGGGGAATTTTTCTCTCTCAGGTGTTTCCGATTCGACGAATTTTCTCCACCTCTTTGCGGCTCCATCTATATCGCGGTCTAAATTGCGAAAATTTTCCATTCCGCTCAGATATTTGATGCCACCCCAGCCAGCGTTACTCAGAAAATCCACTGGACTCGTGAGATCAGGTAAATAAGGGAATCGCAAGAGGAAATCCACTTCGAATGGATCTATCTCTTTCATTTGCATTAGAATCTAAATCGTAGTATTTGTTCAATACATCTATATTACGTATGTAAATAATTGAAAAATATTGATTCATTTTATAAATAACAACTTCTTCTTTATAGAATATATGACCTCTTAATAAAAATTTACAAAAAGTAGAAAAATTATCTCAAGTTGTTAAAGTTATATGTAATGATGAAGATAGCTTAAGAAATTTTTCGGATTTATAGAGATTATTTAAAAAAGAAAATTTTCGAAAATACAAGATATATATATATATATACTGTGAAAAAGGAAATGCAGCAAATGTCACAAGATCCATCTTGTATGTTTTTTCAAAGAGAAATTGGCTAAGCATTTTTATTCGTATTATTTACGAGATAGTTTAATACCTGAAGAGTTAGCTGGCACAAAAATATAAGCTTGTCGTTCTCGAACAGTCCTCTGCTGGTATATGTAAAAACCAAATACGTAACGCTGTCGATTAAATTGGCGACGCGTTTAGTGAAGGCATCTGCCGGCTCCGCAAATTTAATAGCGTTTTGAAAGACCGTGTTGAATGCCTTGAGAGAAAACTGATACAGCATGTTGATCTTGTTGAGATCGTTAAGGATGAAGTAGAGGAGGCTGGCTCTGGACGCCACCGGTCGGTAGAACTCTCGCGCCTCGTCTATCTTTGCGGCAGTCATCTTCGCCTCGATTGCCTTCGTCTCGATCTCACTGGCAGTCTTCTTCGTAGTTTCGAGATTTTCCACAAGAGCGACATCACTCAAAATATCGGGACCTGCCGTCGCCAATCTCAACGAAACGATAAAAGTAATTTATGTATATGCTTAATCAAAAGATCCATTTGTTCTTTTCTTTCACATTTCTGTTTCGTGCTAAACTAATAAAACAAGCAAACGAACATTCTGACAAGTCGAATCGGGAATAAGACAATTTAAATAAATAATTAAACAGTCCAGAATGATTTTATATTGAATTTTGAGAATTCAGCTGTTGAATAAGATATCTCTTTGTAAAGTCAATCGGAATAGTAGAAAAAAAAACTACGTTATCTCTACACGCTCGTTTCTTTTTTTCTTTGTCTACGTACCTATGTAACAGATCATCTTCCAACACTTTTAGCGTGATCTTGAACGTGTTCTGCTGAGTCGTGAGCTCGGCTTTGCTCGACTCCAAATCCGGACGCTCCGCTTTCACGACGGCACCTAATAGCTGCTCTTCCAAACCGTCTTTCGTAACCGTAAAATTGATGAGTGTAGTCTGAGCTTGCATCTCTGGCTTATAGTGAGGATTCGCCAGTTTTGTTTGTAAGATCAAACGAAAGCGTGGGTCATAATCCACCTCTTTGTCTCCCACCTTGATAGCCCTTTGTTAACGTTCAATTTTACAAGATCAATTTGGTCAAGTAGTTTATTTATTGATCAGAAAAAGAGAATGTACCTTCCCTTCTTTATTAAAACCCGACCTACGATTGGATCTAAAACGGCATCGACAGTTTCAGTGATACTTTCCAGAAGTATTATCTCTCCATTGGCGATAGCGTATTCAATTTTATCAAGATAATTCTTTTGAGTTAAACGTAGCACTATCAAATCCTCTCCGTATTTATTTTTTATCCATTTGGTTCCTTGTAATTGTGGATCAATCATTAGTGGCCACCTAGACGAATTTGTAAGTATCGTGGCATTTTCCGAAGACATTCTGTCTGTAGGTAAACCTATGTAAAGGTACACTTAGTTTTTAGTTAAAAATTAGCCGAAAAAATTTACTCGGGTTTTTACAACACTTCCTTTTTTTTTATTTGTTCATTCGTGGAAAATCATCGATTCGTTTGATTTTCGATTTACTTAAAAATATTCTGTATCTATTAGTATAATTGATATCATTGATATTATACTACGATAGAGAGTTTCGCGCTTTTTACCTTCGTTATTCCATTGAGCAATTTTTGCATCATCAGTCATTAAAGACAACGGATCCAGATCTGGCGTATACGGTATTGGTACTTGCAGATTGTTGAGAAACGGTAACCAATATAAATTCATAAGATCTATTCTATATCTTTTTGCAAAACATCCCATATAAGAAATGAATGCCGTGACAAGCAATACGTTGCCCGGTAGAGTAATTCCGGATTCCTTCAGTCTGTTTTATGATAAAGGCGTTTAGGAACTTACTTAACGTGTGATATTATTTCAAAGTTATTGCATTAAAATAAAACTAATTGAATGAACAAAAGTAGTTTGAATAAATATCAAGTTAATCAAATGAAATACATTTGATGTATGTTTTGATGTATGTAAACTGATCATCGTTTTTTTTTTTTATTCAAATAATTTTCTTTTCTAATATTTTTCTAATATTTATAATATTATATGTAAAGGCAAACCTACGTACAGTTGTGCAGTTTCAGCCCAACGAATATTCTCAGACGCTAGACCGTTTATCAATCGATTTGCTAGATCTATAATGAACGCAGTCGTATCTGCTTCATCCTGACATTTTTGTTTTTCAATTAAAGCCACACTCATTTTTTCGCTCAAAACATCCAACACTTTCTGAAGCTCCTGTGCGCGTAAATAAGAAAACATCGTTTCACTCTGATATAAGAAACGGAAGAGATAAAGAGTACTGCATTGCTGAAACAAGCTTACCGCTAAACGATTCCTCAAAGAATTCAATTTTTCCATAGCAACCTTCAATTCGGCGGTTGCCTGAGCAAGCGCTGCTCTCAAAGGTTTTACATTCTCGTTGATGTAATGAAACGCCATGATATTTTTCACCCAGCTACAAAGTCCCGCTGCCGCTTGCGATTTTGAATATACAAAATCTGGATTAAAATCTAATCATGTGCGTGGTTATTTTAACGTATTTTTTATTCTCAAATGTATTATAGTTTTCGTATATACAGAAGATGTATTTATAATGTTTTACTTGACGAAATATCTACATCAGATTTGACGATATACAGATTACCTTTATCATTGATGTACGGCTGAATTGCCTTTACAACTTCCGGGTGTATATTCTCTTTATCATAATTACGTAACTCTGACAGAAATCCATCGATAGATCCCATTATCACTCTGCAAGCCTTCCAAGTTCTATCTTTTGGAATCGTTCCTTTTGGCGAAAATAAAACGAGCACGGCCTGAGCGACCATAAGCACGGCATCCGGCGGAGATCCGAAAGATTTCATTTCGGTCAAATTGTTCTATAACGATGTAGAAATTATTTGTTTCATTTAACTAAAATTTTATATTCTAATTTAGAGTAAACGAGAAATATCTACAAGACGCTTCTCTGATTCGGCATTATATCTTTAAAATTTATTTTAAGTTGTTGCTTTTACCTGAAAATTTATGTAATTGGATCTGTTAATATTTATTTATCTATAATTGCAATGTAAATCGCACATTCGTTAACCTTGTTCAAAGTATCGAGCGCAGCTTCGGCCTGCCTCACCGCTGGCTCCGCACGGGCCAAGTCTTCATCACAACGTTTTTGGTTTTCTAATACTACTTCCTTGATTTCCGCCACTTTTGCCTCTTCCTCAGTTACTGAAATTTCATTGTGTTATTTCAGCATTGTTGTTTTTGTTCTCCAATACTCTCTTACCGATAGCTTTCTCTGCCTCCGCTTTTACATTTTCCGCGCGTACTTCGACCAATATTTTATCAGCTATCTCATTCTTTTTCTTCAACTCGATCTCTTGAGCCGTCAGAATGATCTTTAATTCGTCAGCCTACCTTGCAAAAAGTAGCTTAGTGGATGGACATGTGAAATCTTTGCAGTATAACACGGCAAG
Organism: Mycetomoellerius zeteki; assembly: GCF_001594055.1. Taxonomy (NCBI): domain Eukaryota; kingdom Metazoa; phylum Arthropoda; class Insecta; order Hymenoptera; family Formicidae; genus Mycetomoellerius; species Mycetomoellerius zeteki. Next base: position 593,806 of record NW_017257086.1, read on the forward strand.
CATGTTTGTTAATTTTCTGTTATACTGCATATATTCGATCATTCCTATAATACAATATGTATATTAAATCTAACGAGGGATAAACCAGAAGCTACCTGAATTGCGCAGGTTTCGAGTTTCACCAATCCATCGGTGAGACGCGAGATCATTGCTTCCAGGTCATGTGATTTTTCTGTTAACAACTTGGAATATAAAGAAATCTGCTCAAGGAATGACTTGGGTGTCGTGTAATTGTATCTTCTTTCATTTTGTAAATATATCGCGGATACATCGTTAACGCTCATATGAACGAAAGACATGAAGAGCGACACGGAAGTTCGATACTCAGCCGGTAATTCTTTTAATTCCTAGCATAAAGATAGAGCATCGCAGATTAAAGCTGTCTACAGGAAAATAGTGTAAAATAATATTTCACTTTAGCACATTATAGGAATAGTGTAAGCAATAAATTATATAATTATTCTGAATTTGTTCAACTGCTTTCAAAATTTTGATTCTGCGGCCAGTCTTGAAACCAGTCGATCGCAGTGCAATTTACTATTGCAGGAAATTTTCTGGCCCTTTTCCGAAGGGTTGCTCCTACCGGTGAAAAGCACAGAACACATTTCAATTGTCTTCGTACGCGTTCGATAAAAAATTTCCAACAATTCTCTTTGGTGTCAATTAATCCGGTTTGCTTAACCTGCATGATGAGTCACCGAACGAATAATTAATATATGATCCATCTCTCAAATATTTCAGAAATTGAGCATTTTCGGATTTTAATGTGGAAAAAAATATAAAATAGGATAAAACAAAATAAAATTTTCTCTGTGTGACTTTAGGTACACAAGTAATATTTAAAACCTAATCAGATATCCCACTTCTGTACCTTATTAGAATATATAAAGATTATTCTAACAGTACTAGAAGAGTGATACGTGTACTTTACCTCATTACGCACGGCGTTAATGATATTATCCACTTCGTCATCAGTAAACAATTCCATGATTTCTCCCGTCGCCAACATATCATTCACCACAATCAAGAATTTTTCTTCCGCAATTTGAGAATCACTCATTAAAAAAGTAATACCGATTCCCTTCACGCCGGCCTTCAGATACAGCACGGCCAAGTCAGCTTTCAGTTCGATTAAGGAGTAATCTTTACGCAATTGTATTTGAAACACCTGTCGTATAACACGTCAAAATTAATATACGAGTAAATTTAACAAACTTTTTTAGATTTTTAATATGTAGAGTCGTTAGAAATTGTTTTAACAATTTGTACAGGAAATGATTGATTCTCTGTTTTGTATTTATTGTTTTATTTATTATTTATACTCGATTAATTAAAATCGCGACCAGTCTGTGATATCTATTCTGTCAAATATCTTTTTGGTTAATTTGAAAAGTTCGTAAAATTTAAGCATTGTGTTTACGATGCCTGATGAAAATAGCTCTATTTACCTCCAACGAGGAAACGAAAGAAGCCAAACGCGATAAAGATTGTTTGCCGCTACCACCTACACCCACTAGAAGCGCATTGCCCCTCGGTGCCTCCAAAATTCTGTTGATGCGACACACGTGATATATAGCATCTTCGAATAATACTAGATTCATCGCAGACACCTATAGTTGATCAATAATTAATGCATTTGTTGAGATATGAACATAATATAAATCGGAGTTATAAATGGTTGATCAGAAATCATTTTTCAATTAGCATTATATATGGTATTTCATCAGGTTGTATAAATAATGGTAGTATTACTACTTGACCCAGAATTGTGATATAATTATTTAAAAAGAAATTAAAAAGATATACATTGTAAAACTAAGTACATTATACGAGATGATAATATATGATCGAGATAATACCAGTTCATTATAATTGAGTAAAGCTTCGTCAAGTAATTTTACAAGCTGCATCCAATTTTTGACAGGCGCATATTTGGGATCGCCAATTCCTTCTGCGAAATGGCAGTATATCAACGGCTGCTCCAAACTAATTTCATTTTCATCCAACTCCTAAGAGATCGTTAATCAATGAAATAACTGATCAGTATAAATATACACAAATATAGGTATATATGTACATAAATCATTGTAGAATAAAATTAGTTAGGCGGGATTACAAATTTTGTTCTATTTGTAACTACTGCTTTCACTAATCTCTTCTTGTTAAACGTACGGATATATTTTTGCGAAGCGCATTGAGCAGTAGCTGATCGAATACTTTCTGGTCTTCGAAGTTTACCAATTTGTCACGATACACTCGCATCGCTTCATGAGCGTAAAGCCTGATTACGTGACTCGGAAGTGGTAGAACGTCGCCACGGGCAAAGAGCATCCCCTGTGCGTAACATCAAAACAGAATTATCGCCATTATTATGCGGAAAATCATGTTGTCGTTAATGTAATCGATCGATATTCTTCGCGACTCTAACCTGGAATATATTGGTTAAATCGCGTAAATTGAAAACATAATGAAACTTGATGACCGTCGGTAGAAAAGTCGTGGCGATTTTATCATGAAGATATAATGCGGCGTCTATCAAAGGATCTATGAATTTTTGCACTGCTGGATTAAACTTTTGCTGTGGATCAATCACATGTTGCTTAAGGATCTGACTGTATATCATTATGAGCGCTTCTTTTTGCGGAAAACTGAGAACAAACATCAAAGATGTTAATACAATGATAAAAATACTTGCTTGTATATTATATATATATATATATTACTGAGTAAAAAAATTATAATTTACCTAACAGCGAACACGGCAAAGTGTCTTTGTAAACGTGGATCTATGACAAAACTGCCTGCAGTAGGATTCATGCAAGATACATACTGCGTATTGTGAATCTCCTTCAAAGTTAATTTTGTTCTATCATACCTGCATTATGTTTATCAGACTTTTTATTTCTTTGTCATTATTTTTATATATTTCACATTAGTGATGAAGAATTGAAATTATGACAAATTAATAATTCAGATTTTGTGGAATATTTAACGACCATAATGAATTATTTTATGCTAAGATAAACGCTTAAATTAATACTAACAGAACTAAACAGAAATTAATTTGTCACGCTTTATACATCTCACCCTACAGATCGAAATTATTACCAGTGATTATAATCCATATATTGTCTAAGCAGAGTATGAGGTTGTACAGTTCCATAAGTGTCCACTTCCGGCATATTCATGTCGTCTATGAAATACACCAAGAATTTTGTGCCCGGTGGACCGTAATTGCGTCCCGCTTTCTTCTCCAAATGTTTCTCAAGTACTTTTTGCAACATATCTTTTCAACGAAAATAAAACCAATATAGTTTATCGTTAAAATGAAGGCTATGTCAATTATAACGTAGAATAGGCAATCATTCGCAAAGAACTGACAATGGGCGTAACAATAATTGTTTTAAAATAAAATAATCTTTAATAATTCTATAAATATTCTCAAAATCTATGAGAGTTATTATTTCAAAAACATATAGAAAATTTGTAAAAGTTAACTCTCAAATCTCTGTAGTTTTAGAAACTTGAATTGCCTCGCTTGTTTATTTACCTGATGTAGTATAGAAATTAAAGGGAACATTTGCAATGTTATAGTTATCTGGCAAAGTTGCCAATTTATCGGCCATAATGACGCTTTTTCCAGAGCCCGCTCCACCCACTAACATGATCGGAACGCGCTTCTTTATCAACAAATCCATGAAAAAACGCAAGCGTACTGTTTCTCCAGTTGGTACCAAAGCGGACTATATTAAATATGTTGAACATTGTTGTGATTTGGCATTTTACGTTCTCATTTTCAAATAAACTAATAAAATGTGGAGACAACCTGAAGTGGAATATCTGAATCCAATTCAAACGAGACGACTTTTTCTGTCCAAGGTATTAATTTTTTCGTTTCTCGTTCTATAAAGTAACTAAATACAGTTCCGCTTGATGGAAACTTGATAGTTTTGAATTCATTTTGCCACCATTTGCTAAATTCGTTCCGCCAATCAATCAACTGATCTCGAAACATTGCTGAACCAAATGCCCAAATGCAGGCGAACGCAAAATATAATTCATACCTAAAGTATAAACGTAAAACTTTATATCTTTTACCATTAATTATAAAAGGAGTTGTTAAAACTTATTAGAATAAAAAACTTTATTTACTGATGTCATATTACCATTCCTTTGGGCAGTCCAGTGGTACGTTTTCTTTAGTTAGAAAGCAATCGAGTAAGTGACACAGCATTTCTAAGTGACATATTTCTGATAAAGGAGTGATCTTCTTGAATTTTGATTTTGTTACTTCCAGCAGAGGTGGAATGTATTTCTCGAAGAGAATCGATAAGTTAGCTCGTTCCGAATGATCTCTCGTTTCTATCCAACTTGTTACGAATCTAGGCAAATTTCTAGATTGAAACTCGGAAAATAATTGATATCTATTTATTAAACAATAAAATAAGAAATCGCCTGACAACAATTTTTTCAAAGATTACTTGTAGTCTTTATTTTTTATTTCAAAAAATTCTTTATCATATTATAGCATATGAATGTGTATATATATATATATATATGGAAATATACTACATTATAACAGTAGGTATTTATTGCTTACGGGCTCCAACCTAAATCTTGTGGATTGATATATAAAATTCCTGCTCTAGACACTGTTGCAGGCGTAGCTGTCCTGAAATGAAAACACGAATATCGAAAATGCGTAAGCAACAACACTATTTTCGTTACAAATGAAATTTTTTTGCCATGAAATCCATATTTTATGTCAATATTTATTCGTTAAAACAAAGCAAAACTAAATTTTGTGTTTCAATCTTTTTTTAAGTTTAACCGATTTCAATCCTTTTCCTTGAGTTTTCTTTGTATGGTCAGGTGATGAATATCAAAAGATAATTAGGTGATGATAACAAATTTTAATTAAGCTACTGAAATTGTTATTAAGATTTTATCTGAATAATTAAAAATGTTTTTTATGAATTCAAAAGTTTTATATTCTAGGACTTGGAAATAAAAAATTGTAAAAGATTGCTAAGCAATCACCTTAAATTTGAAATTTCGAAGAGAAGGCGCATGTGTTTGGTTAACGCAATTCTTTCATTACTCGCTAATGTTAGAACCTTGTTATCGTCCATCACGGTATTCAGGGATTCGATCCACATGGGGTCGATGTCACCATCGAATACGATCCACTTTGGATCATCGCCGGCCATGTTGGCTTGCTCCCTCATTATCATGGAGAACAACCTGCAAAAGTAGCAATAAGAATAGAAAGTCGTGGCGAGCCTATTACGGAGCGTGGGCTAATGTGGCGCGTAGCGCGTTTGATCGCGCGCTGAAAATTGACGGGTGTGCTATCTTCCAACCCGTCTTTCCATTCCCTCGTTGCTGGATTAATGACACCAAATAACTCGTCGTTGGTCACCGCCTTTGGGTTCAAATCGTTGTAGTGCGGTTTGCGCTTTTGGTTTGAGTACGTTCGGTTAAGCGTTTTCCAGACTTCGGTCTTACCGGTTCCGGCGAGGCCAACGATAAAGACTGAATGTCGAACGTGAAACAACTCCTCCAATTGTACCACCTGAAACAAATCGATGGAGAAACCCTCTCTCTCTCTCTCTCTCTCTCTCTCGTTTTGTTTGCCAATTAACCATTCAAGGTGAACATTACGTGTATAATATACCTTGAGAATAAACCCGTCTTCTGGTTGCAACTTTAAGTCAAGAGCCGCAGCTTTAATCATTATTTCGAAATCTAAATCTCTCTTTCGCGGTACATCCAATGCGGGAAATAAATCTCCTAAGTAATAAAATAAAAAAATTACATCAATATATATTTAAGAAAATTGTAAATATATAATTTGTCTTAAAATTTATTATACTATTTTTTGTGTATAAATTTCTTGTTCATCTGTAGATAACTTGTTTATCTGATCAACCAATTTTATTATAAAAAAAATCTAGAAAACGAGCCTTCTTCTCTCTTTATTTTTAACGATTATAACTTTTTAAGCTTTTTTTTTTAAGATTAAAAATGAAGAGAAATGTATTTTAACAAGTTTTTGTTGTTCACATGATAACCAACGAAATTGACTATGACGGCATAAAATATGATGTACTAATAAACTTTTTTCTCCGTATGATTTTTTTCAACTTATCTCCTCTAGTCAATTTTAGTAACATTAATCTGCCTCTTACCTATTAAGCCCATGAACACAGGCACATCGTCAGTCACGACTTTTGGCATATTAAAATCCCTTAGCGCTCTCATTAGCACTTGCTCCTCCGGCCTTTGCCTATCATCACGTTTCAGCTTTCCAGCGACGACTAAAACGGACTTGATGGCTCTCAAACCCCAGTCGTAGTGATCTTGCTTGGATAAAAGCTCTCGACATAGCGTGTATAGGGTAATAAACTTCCTCGCCAGTAATCTCGCTTCTTGGAAGCCCTCGGCCACTAACATAATCTCACAAATTAGTTCAAAATCGGGTACCACCATAGCGCAGGGCCTGTTGATTTATTCCGGATTAGTTACGCAATATTAACTCTCGATAATCTCCCTCGTATGATTCATTTACCGAAATAATGTTTTCAAGTTTTCGGGTAATTCTGTTCTACCGGCGTAACCAGGATTCATCGTTATGAATATGCCAACTGTATCCACGATATTAAGTTCTTCCCCAAAGAATAAGAACTTCTTTTTCCGGTTTTTGACTCCGTCTAGAACACATTTTACTTGCACAGCCACGACCGACAATACCTCGACAGAAATCCTATTGAATTCGTCGAAGCAACCCCACGCTCCAGTTTGCGCTAATCCCTTGTATATGTTACCGCACGACTACAGATACCAAATGTGAAACAACAAATTTGTGAATTTTATCTTATACTTTATCCAAGATATAATAGAGATAACAGATAGTAATTATTTACGTTATACGTTGAACAAAAATATTATATTATAATATCTTGGCATTTTTCTTTCGTTTATTTAATATGTTAAACGCATTCAAAAGGTCATGGACGTATTAGTGTCACAAGATGACTAAAAATCACGAAATAATAAAATTTATTTTTTTATAACTGATTACGTTTTACTAAATATGCTGCGTAACATGATAATTTGTAGTATTAGGACGAAGAAAACGCGATTATAGTGGAAAAATTATTAATACATCATTTTGTACGATGTAACTACAAAAAAAAATAAATTTACTTTACAAGAATATAGGTACGACAAGACAACACCTTTTGAAACTGAACGTTTCACATACAAGAATCTCATGTAAAAAAAATAGAAGAAAGAGAGAAGAAAGAAATGTACTTTATAATCCATTTGTTCGGAACAGTTGAAGACATAAACCATTTGTCCAAGAGCTCTACCGAGGTCCTTGGTCGTCTCGGTTTTCCCCGTCCCTGCAGGCCCAGCCGGTGCTCCGCCCATTATCAGATGCAACGATTGCGTCAACGTAATGTAGCATCTGTCCGTCAACGGCGTAATTACCAACCGTGGCACGTTACCCAGGTACTCGTAAGCGTATATGAAACATGCGTCGCAAATGTTGGCGAAGCAATCTCCTGATTTGTCGTCCCACCTACGAGGCGAAACAATCTCTTTCAATTCTCTTTTTTCCTGCACCTGCGCGAGAAGATTAGTGTCTACGGTATCGGGACAGGAATGAAATATCGGGATGGAAATTCAATACAGCTGTATTACGGTAATTCATATTTTCAAAATCGATTTATCAATACATTATATAATGTCAGTGCCTCTATATTTACAAGTGTTATTTGTATGTTTTTTGACTAATTAGAGAAAGAATTCTTATAAATCATCACTTTCTCATTAATATATTTGAATCCATTGATGGATTTGAATTAGAATTTAATTAATACGAATTTTCGGTGAGCAGACAATTTCTTTTGAAAATTCATATATATGTCGCATGCAAATGTTTTTCTAAATAATAAAGAAAATCAGTTATTTGTATAATCTCTGTGTAGTTACCTGTGTTTTAATTGCGATTGCCATGTAAAGCTAGAAGAGCTCTCTGCTTTAATAGATATTAATTTTCCGACAACGTCACGCGCATGCACATCGATGGTACAGATAGTCATGATCTTCTGGCGATCGTTCTCATTTAACTCGCCGCGCAAGATTGCAATCAAAGTGTTTAGTTGGCCGATCTGTTTTTTCTGGTAATCCTTGAGCGCGTTCTCGAATCCCTCTTCGAGTCTCGCGAATGCTATATTCACTTCAGTCGTCCACCAGATTTGCGTGCCGCATAGAGCTGGCTGTGCCTCGTAATCTAGAATCCAAAATTCGCGAGGTTTCTCGTCGTACGATGCAACAGCCTGACTGAAACGATATCTGACGCTTTTTCTCATTGCTTCTGTGACGCGATTCAACCAAATCTCAACCTGTAAATGAGGCGATTATGCAGAAGTAACCGGATAGCCAGAGTAGCGGATAGTTATGAAGTGTAAGTAATAAGAAAAAATGTAAAAAAAACACCAAACATACGTTTACCACTATCATTATTTAACAAAAACATACTGGTATATGAGTCATGACCAGCGTGATTTAATATACGTGTTGTTCCATATATACTATATATCTTAAGTTTTGTCTTTTGGAGTTGATTAACTTATAATACCTTTCCCGTGCAGTCACATGTCCCATGCATGGCCATTTCCTCTCCATCCTTTGCTATCATCCTGTTAGCGTGTTTCGTTGATTTTCCTTCTTCAATTTTCCACTGGAGCTTTGCTAACGAATCATACAATTTGGACAAATGCTTGCATACCAATTCGGGATTGTTTCCTGTTGCAATAAAATATATGTAATTTCGCAAAATAAATTTCTTATTATGAGAGAGAGAGAGAGAGAGAGAGAGAGAGAGAGAGAGAGAGAGAGAAGGCTTTACCATTGCTTAATATGTCCAATAGATCTGCAGACGAGATGAAGTAAAAGCGTGGATAAGCTAGTCTTTTTGTCTCTAGGTAATCAGACAGAGCTTTCTCGCAAATATTTAATTGTCTCTCCAATTCCTCGAGCCGATCCAAAAGTTTTGGTTTATTCGTTGACTTTATTATATTCAGATTGCTCAACATTTCTTTCAACAAATCCTTGACAGAAAATCCGAAAATGTCCAATTAATGTAATCATAAAATTATATAAATTATTAAAATTAAACCAGAAATATAATTGTTTTAAATTATTGATTTTGAAAATTTCTTTTTATTATAAAAAAATATTATGTTTGTCAGATTTCTTAAAATTACTTTAAAATCCTTGTCTATCTTCTCGAAACGTTTCGATTCTTCCGGCAATTGACTTCTTATGTCTTCCGATACTCTCGAGGTGCATCCAAGCTCGTTGGACTCGAAACCAGGCATTTATCGTGGCATCTGCATTGTTAAGCTTTTGTTGCCAATCTGTCACTTCATCGAGAAAGTAGGCAACATACTTGGAATCCAACATGTTTTGCAATTGTACCTACGATAATAATCTTTCCTGTCTTTGGGGTTGAATCAGAAATTCAGATAAGGCGTATACCTGATTTTCTTCCAACATCTCGATTACTTCTTCGCTTATATTTAAAATACTAAGTTTAGTGCGTTCATGTGTCTCTTTACCGAACTCAAGAATATCCCATATGTTGTGCAACTCTTTGAAGACTTTCTCCATGCTCATTTCTTTAACTGCCTTATCTACCATGTCCTTAACTTCCTCCTCGAATTTGTGAAGTTCTAATTTCAATAAATCTTCTAAAGTGGTTTTATCATCCATAGTGAATTTCACCTGTAAGAATTTAATTAGAATTACTAATGTTCAAATCGATTGGATAAATTGGTTTGAAATAGAAATTATTTTTTATCATTGTGTAAACCTTTAAAGTTCACTACATAAAATTAAATCTCTGAGATCTATATATGTATATGTATATATGTACATATATATAATATATCACATACATAATATTTTTTAATGGTTAATGAATTTATGAAATGAATATTTTGAGGTATTGTCTTTGGGGAAATAGCATTATAGTATTTACGCACTCGGGTTTTAACCATAAGTTCTTGCCAATGTCTGTCCTTGATGGCGGGATTTTGTAATTCTGAAACTGCTCGTAATGATGATACCATATTTCTCACTTGTGCTTCTATATGAGCATATAAATCCCAAGCTCGTGCCTCTTTATCTAATTCTAAATTAATATAAAGCACATCGATTTTTTAATTTACATGTGTTTTGTATTAATATATGTATATATATATATACAGGGTGTTTCCAAACCTCTGGTAAATGTTGCCTCATCTGACCACATTATTTTAGATGGAAATAAAATATCATTGTGGCATGTCTGAAGGTACCAGTTACAAAAGTTCAATCTGTTCCAATGATCTTGAGGTAATAAATTTTGCACTTTTTGAATGTGGTAGGGATAGCGATTATCTCCTTTTACAGTTCGCCAAATTGTTTGTGGTGACACTCCCAATACAGCCGACGCATTCCGAACGCTGGTCTCAGGATGATTGTCAAAATGTTGTAAAATACGATTCCCTGCCTGCAAATCTCTTCGTAACGCTGCTTGAAATCGGTTGTTTTCTTGTCGAATTGAAAATGATCCAGTCTCTCGCAATCTATTAAATGTCAACATAAACACTCTTCGGTTTGGCACTCTTCTGTTTGGAAATCGTCGTGCATATTCTCGCACCGCCTTTAAAGCATTACCGTTGCAGAAACCGTATACAAAAACCATATCAGCATATTCACTATTAGAATACGTACGCGGCATATTGCAAAAGACAAAATTCATCTACTGTTAAAGGCTTTCAAAGAGCGACTGACAAATTCATAACAGAAAGTGGAAAATGTAATCAAATATGTCGGTGCTAGATATGGCAAGAAATGTAAACATTTTTTTTCGATTTCTCTGAAACGGAGCAAAAACGAGCATATGTCTATAGGACTTTTTTTCTTAGTTTTTTACTCCTCTACACGCTCCCGAAGTTTTGCCATTTAATTTGGAAACACCCTGTATATAACATTTTCGTAACATATTTGATAAACTTCAAAATATGTGTATTTAAATATTGAGAAGATATAATTAACATTTCGATTTTGAGAATCTCTAAAAACTTGATATTATTAAATGCATCAATTATCAATGCAAAACTTACGTCTCAACTCCCGAATCAATTTTTTACACTCTTGTTCCATTCCCTCGATATCTATTTTTTTCCAAAATGTTGTCTTCCATTCGTCTAGATTCGACGTAATAATATTAACATAATCCCAAAGATTCTTCAGAAGCTTTAAGTCTCTTCTAGCAAATTTTATTTGTTTAAATTCTGTCATCTGTTGTTCAAATATATTCGCTTGATCATGCAATGCCTTTAATTCCTCTTCGAATCGTAAAATTTCTTCATTTATCTTGTCCAATTTCTCATATACATTAGTACAGTCGAAACTATTGATTGATTGTAATTTATTATTGAAACATAAATTGTCTTTAAATAGTTAAGTACACTGAAAAAAATGCATGTAATTTTACATGAAAATTACATGTCTATGACTGGAAAATTATCTAAATTACCTAAATATGATTGGAAATTTACAGGAAATTGTAATTTAGGTAATTTAGATAATTTTCCAGTCATAGACATGTAATTTCCATGTAAAATTACATGCATTTTTTTCAATGTAATTAAAAATCTGTGTAAAAAAACTTAAATATTTTTTTATAGAGGCCGTAGCTGTTCATATACTATAATATTTTTACTTTATTTATTTTTTATTCAAATAAATGCTGCGATTGCTTTACCTGAATACGATGTTTTCGCGAAAACGCGCTAGATACTGCTGTTGTCTGAAATCATAATAATTGAGACGTTTCTTCAATAAGTCAATTTGACGTGCCATCAAAGGATTCACAAGCTGTTTCACTTGCGCTGCCCATTTTTTGACCGTTGCCCATTGCTCTGGTAATTCTGTCAGCCAGTTATAAGTTTCTTCACCGAATTTCACTTGGTATTGTTTAAGAAGATCTATAGTCGCCTGCAATTGAATAAACTAATTGTTACTAGCTGTTCTGTTTTATATAAATTATTACAAGTAAGATGGTCATTAAAAACTAAACAGAGTTACGCTACTTTTTATATTTAGATTTTCTATTTTTATTACCTTGATAGGCTCCCACATATCATCAATTTGGTATTGTCGATCTCGTACCTCCTTTAAATAATATATAGTGTTCAACAAGTCCTCGTAATCATCTGGTGCGATTGGCTGGGTAAATTTCTTTAAAGCATTCGTCAAGAATTCGCTAAGATTTCTGAGTCTGTAACATATAGTGTAATGAAAATTGAATATATTAATATACATGCACAATATTAATTAATCCATAAGATTTAAAAAGAAATATAAGACATAGATATGTACATAAGAATACGTACTCGTTGTTGACATGTTCAGCCAGATGTGTCTTGAATAAATTAGTCCACTTGCAGATTGTATTCAGTAAAGCTTGTTTCAAGGCTCTTACATCTAGCCGCAGCCAACGCAAGAAAACTTTTTCATTCTCAAACTCGTCGCATTTTTTATAAAGTTCCATAAAGTAGTCAATTTCTCTTTTAAAATCAGCCAATCCTGGCTTTCTCTCTTTTAGATATTCCAATAAATTCTCTTGCATTACTATATTTTTTTCTTCGTCCGTGAGTGCGCGGCCAAAACGTAAAAACAAATTCAAATATTGTTGTCTATCGTCAAGCCATAACCAGGAAAATGGTTCAAAAATCTGCAATTCAAGAAATATTGATTTTCGTGGAGCATAAATAATGGATAAGTCATTAATTATGCAGATGTCAGTTGTTTTCTCTTAAATAGATGAAGCTTACATTGCCACACCCAAAAAAAATATTCTGCCATTTAGCGGTTCCGTGTTAATGTCAGAGGATTTTCCATTTACTATATATATGACCTCAAGAGGATACTCTACAAAATGAAGGAATTTCGTATAACTCTAAAGTACTGGATTTAGGATTGCGATCCTCTCAATACTATAGAAGAATGTCTTGCATGTACTGATATGCACGCGTACTACTGTAGCACGTAAATGACAAACCTTTTCTAACAAGTAAGCGTACCGCTAGTATTTTGTGTATCCTTTTATTTCAAAAGACTATTCGAGTTATTATAATAGAATTTTCTATAGAGGAATTTATTTTTGATCATAGCTCATATGTCCTCATTTTTATAGATGAATGTTATAAATACATGTTATAAATACACGCACCTGATTAATGTAAGATTAATGTAAGATTTTTTGCTTAGAGGAAATGCTAAGAGGAATTCCCCGCTTATCGGCAGAATATTTTTTTGGGTGCAGAAAAGTGATTGCTCTCTTATTCTGAAGTTTGCTATCAGATTTTTTGTTTTTCTATGGAATTGGGATAGTGAAAGTTCTATTGCATCACATTCACGTTATTAAGTTATTGCTTTCACAAATATATGACAAGCAAGATATATTTACACACAATTAAGATTAAAAATAAGATAATCATAAAATTGCTTGAAGATCTTACAACGACGTATTCCTGTGCTTGCACCAAACCTAACTTGATTCGATTACACGTTTCCTCGAGCATAAAAACGATATTTTCTTCTTCTGCTAAATCAACCTTAAAGTATTATATAACGATTAATAATAGAAAAATCATATGTGTGCGCGTGTATATGTGTAAACAGTTACGAAAAAAAAAGAAGACAAAACTTTAAGCATTGAAATCCACAAATTAGCTGAAGAATTAGCTGCTTTTGTATATTCTCGTTCCTGCAGCGAAGTTCGCTGATTTCTTCTTTTTAATTAAACATGTTTGGACATAAACAATTAAGAAAAGATATTTTACTTTTAACATGCAAAGTATGATCATATGCAATAAATGCGCCTATTATTGATCACCCTATATACAACGACGTACTCCATAATGCTCCCGTTCCGTTGCAATGTCAGGATTTACGCGTGGTATTAAAGTTCCCATTCTCATAATGTCAAGCAGCAAACCCTCGTAAAATGTATAGAAACCCTCAGGATCATCTGGATCTACCGCAGGACGAAAGACAATATGAGGTATCTCGAGCGATAGGTGAATTTCGAAAAGAGGCGATACGTCACTTTCCGGATCGGTTTCATCGAGCAGATAACATATGCTACGGCGCAGATACGTACCGCGTGAAAAACAGTTTCATTATTAATTAGTAGTATTTAGAAAGATTTCTAAGAGCATGTTAATCTTTAACTTTTAGTCTTTATACATTGCTTATCGATTAGCAGAAAAAAATATGAACTTTAATAAATGTTTGATGGAAATCAATACCTGGTAGAAGTAGCTTGGATCAAAGCTTTTGATATCAAATTGTCGACGTAAACGAGATAAGGCTTCCATTTGATCATATTCCGAGCGATTTCCTCGTTTGTTAATGTTATTTTAGCTGCCGCCTTCATTCGTTCGTCCTTGCCGGCTTTTTCATTTTCCATAGCATTGCGCGCAATTATTCTTTCCTTCTCTTCATCAATTCTGATAATAATGATAAAAGCATATTTTACAATAAGTTAAAAAAAACTCTAATTTGTTAATGTTTTATTGTTGTTTACGAATAATATACATAAGCAAGTTATACACTCTAATATTGAGAAAGGATTGGTACATACCTCAATCTGCTTGGTAAAGTCCGCAATTCCTCTACACCATCTGTTCTTCCTTCGAGTTCTTCAAATTCTCCAAGTTCTTCAAATTCTCGTTTTCTCGTATCTATTCGCACATCTGTGACAAATAATCAATTTTATATTTCGACCAAATTAATGAAAATTTAAAATCTAAAAAGTTGTCTTATAAATTCGTCACATAAAAAAAAATTAAAAGCCTTCGAAGAAAAGAAGTGAATAAAAGTTACTGTTATCCAATTCAATTTCATCTTTCTCGTACACTGAATCGGGCAGTAAATCGAAGAAAAGTTTATAATTTTCATCCAAGACTCGATTTAATTCTCTACCGGCTTGCTCGATCTGGTCATATCTCTTTTGGAAATTCTCGTCACGTTCACCCACAGCGAGCAAATTCTCATCTTTAAAATCCTTACGCTCTAATATCGGCGACATCGCCCACGCGTAAATCATTCGCAATAACGTGTTGATGTTTTCTTGGGCATACAAGATCCGCGAATGTAACTTTCGTACTAGACCCAGCAAATTATCTATATACTTTGGCACTTCTGTGAAACAAATCCTCGATGGCATTATGTGTTGTTACGCTGAGAATTGTTACGGAGTTGATTTTATTTGTCTAATCATCTGTCTCTCTTCTCCTTTGTCTTGCTTCACAGATTATCTTTTTGAAGCAAGACAAAAAGTTATCTGAGGATATCATTAGACGTTACAACCGCGATTCTAAGTTACAAAGATTAAAAAAATTTATTTAGGTATGTTGTTACTTTTAGTTTATTATTTGTATGAATAACATCTAAATGTTTATATATTTATATAACATATAAATCGTTGTAATTAAGAATTTCACCTGGAGAATTCCAATTATAATTTTCCTGGCCAACGCGAATTAATTCGTCTACGTTTTCAATTTCGTGCTTCAATAATTCAAACTCCACAGGCAAACTATAATTTCTTATCCAATTGTACCTATCATTTGAACGATGTATGTAAATAGAATTATTTCTCATCAGTTAATCATATGTTCACTTACCATTGTACGAGCAAATTGAGATTGTAAGTACTCTCAAAAAAATATTGCATTCTATAATATAATTGGATCGCTTCTTCGGATAAGTCTGTCCTCTTCATAGTGATCATAAAGCGAATTTCTCGCAGTAGAGCAGTCAATTCCGGATCAAAGTTTAGATCGAGTAGCTTATTCTCGTGTACTGTTAATAAGCTTTTCGACAAATGAAAGTTACTTGTATCGACTATCTTGTTGGCCCAGTCCGTGAATATTTTGTGCTCCATCGCATCCATAAGTGACTTATGAAAACACAATGTACTTTATTAACACAATTCGAGTATTGGTCGAGTACATTAGATAGATAGATTAGATGTCTTAACATTTATTTTACAATCAGATTACTTTGAACGCGTTATATCATAAATAGCTAACAATAATCAGAAGCGAGTGACAAGTGATATTTGATATGTTATATTTTATAAAATTAAGTAGATATTACGATAAGTATTACAGTACATTATATAAAGTGAATATAAACAAATAAAGACATTGAAAAATCCGATATTCATAATAAGGGTTCTTAGATTTAAGATTATCTAAGAACATACCAATCTAAGTCAAATGATAATTAAGTTCACGGGTTTTTTCTAGGATTTTGTGAGATATTACCTGTATTTGATCGTATTTTGGTTTAGTTTCACGTGCTATTCTGAGGTTTATTAAAGGATGGTCGACTAATTTCGCACATTGCATCGGATAGTCTATTCGTTGTCGCAACTGCGTCAACGTACATAATGCACCAGCGACATGCGGGAAATACTGATCGGTTTCAATCCATTCGTCCTCCTTGTAATCTCTGAAGATACTGTCAAATATGACCTGAAAAAAGTAATTGGAGTCTGTATAAAACTCATCATCTATCTTTACGGCTTGTATTATGCTTATGAAATATTAATATTGTAAAGCACTTTAATATCGTCAAAATGGTCATGAATTCTTTGAAGCAATCTCTCGTAATTGTGCCATAATTGTGCCATGATGATTGGTCTGTTGGCCATCGAGCCTAGAATCCATATTATTTTAAACATGATTTCAGTATTATGACATTCAGAAAATGCTTGGTCGAATATATTTGCCAGCTGTCTGTCAAATTCTTCCACCTACGGTCAACAATTTTTTACATTGCGGCGGTAATTTTATACTTTACATTAAAAGCAATAATAATGACGTATACGATATATTATAATGCACGATTATTGTACTTACTTTTGCTAAAAAAGAAATAACATGATCTGTGAATCGTATCTCTTCTGGCATCAAAATATCGTATTCTAATTCGGCAAATTCATTGTAGATTTTAACAAATTTATCATAAATGTCATATATCTTAGAACATAACGTTTTCTTTTTTAAACTTGCTAATTCTATCCTTTCTAGTTTAAAATATTCTTGAGCCGTTTCAAATAACATCTGGCAAATAATACATAATAAATGATTATCATTATTTGTAGAATTATTTAAATTATTCTATGTTAAAAATAATAATCATATTGTTTTTACGTTAATTGATGCGCGAATCCAATTATGAAAAGCTTAATATTTATTTTAAAAATAAATTACGAACTTTGATTTCTTCCAAACGTTTTTGAAAATTTGTTATTCTTCCAAACACCAGTTCATCGTCAAAATTCCATGGAATTGATTCGGTCGGATGTTTAAAGTAATTATCCAATTTACTTCGAAATGTTTCAAACATTTCTGTATAATAAGTTAAAATGTTTGTCACATGCATTAAACGTTTTAGACTATCCTCGATATCGCCAGTGAATAAAGTACTCTGATCCAAGTATCTGGCAGCCTGCGAAATTTCTAGTTTGTAATATAATAGACATTTCTGTGTTGTTAGAAGAGAAATAGATATATTTCCCCATTAATTCCTAATATTTTTGTTAAAAGCGCAGAACATTTGGGCGCTAATGGCTTAGAAAATATTAAGGACATATAAAATTTTAAAAACCACATTACAATATATAATAAAAAGCTTCATCTTCTTTCTTTCAAAATGGAGATGATAAAGATATTTATTAACGCATACTTTCTTGAAAAATATAAATTAATTTTTAGTTGTTATGCAAAACATCTTGATTTCTCGAGTATTCAATATATAAATACTTATTTTTTCTTACATACCTCGGTAATTAGCAGATTAGATATTTCGGATAACAGCGTAATTATTCGCGTTGGAATACAATAGTATTTTGAATTTGACCATATCAGGCATATACAATGCAGCAGTGGTTTCAATTTCAGCTGTATATCTTTGAATTCGGTATTTTGTAGATCTTCGAAGTGAGGTTCCAATGCTTTTAAGTAGGCGCATACATCGCGTGCTTCGATTACCGCTTAAGATAAAAGTTCTTATGAATATTATACAATTTTGGTATGTTGAGTTTTTTTGAAAGTTAATTAGTAAAATCTTCAGAATAACTCATTAGAATGAGCGATATATACTTATTATAGTTAAAAAAAACGGAATGCCTAATCGACATAATTCATTAATACTCTTTATAGTATATCCTTCTATTAACGCTAGCAAGATCTAACCAGCGATAACGTCCTTCAACAGAGCCTTGAAACGCGGTGAATAGGGGCTCTTGGTTAATTCTAGAATAGATGCCATCTTTTTCACTCGTAGATCCTTCATTTGATTGTGAATAGATTCGACGTTTACAAGTCTTTGACACCAGAAATCAATTTCTGCAAGTGTATTATTGATGGTTAACATTCTTTAATTCTTAATTCAATTTCTTTCAATTAAATTTGATTGGTAATTATTGATTGAGGAAAATAAAAAAATATATTCTTATTACACGGAGAGAATTTTTTCTTAGAATTTACCCTGAAAATATGACAGTCGTGGGACGACATTGTATTTCGAAGAATTTTAATGTAATCTCTCACTCATTAATAAAATTACAATAAAGTATAAAATAAGTTTGATCAATTTTACTGAAATGCATGGTAAAAATCTTTAAAATATTGTATTATACAATTACCATATTTTCAGGGTAAATTGTAAAAGAAAATTCTCTCCGTGTATATACTCTTTTATGTGTCATGTGCATATAAAAATATATAAATTATATTATATTTTAATAAATAACATATATATGAAAAAAAATTTGTACAATGTTTAGAACATTTCAAAAAAATTCATTTCTAATTTTGCAGTTTAAATACTGCAATACCCGCGCTTGGTAATAACTGCTTATCATTTCTTGGGCTTTCTTCGTTTAGCGTATCACCGACTTGTGAACACCATTTCGTTACGATAATTTCTATATTAGTTTTTAAAGGAAGATCGACTTCGACACCTCCACTCTGCTGCGCTTTCCATTCCGCCTCGAATATCTGCTCGATATCCATTGGCATTGGTAGTAAGGTTTGTCCCATCATCTTACCTTTGATCTGAAAGTGATAAAGTATCTTTCGTCGATACTAAGAAATTCAGACAATATCATGAAATTTTTGAAAAATATTTTTTATGAAAAAATTTTTTTTATTAAGATAAAAGAAATGAAAACTTGTTCCGTGCTTAGCTATTTTATCTTGTGGGTTAAGAGTTTAAAGCTACTCATACCTGGCATATCAAGTTGCGAAGATCGTAAACATGCTTTTTCATGTCCTCACCGATAACACGAGGCCAGCCCTTGTGATTCTTCGGATTCGATAATATCGGTACATAAGCCTAGGTAGAACATTCACGTAAAGCTCAGTCTTTTTTTTATAGATGCAAACAATATTTAATTCGAGTATGCAATCGTACTACCTCTTCAACCAAGACGGACAGTTCTTCGATAGGTTTCGAAGCCATGTCGCCGGGTATAATGATGTTCCTGTAATTTTCTTTCGTGATCTCGACAGGATTCTTTTTTATAAAATACGATGTTTTTACCCAACCTGTCGGTGGTATCTCCAGAAACGGCACCAAAACACCGGCGGAATTTAGTTGTATTATTAGAATCATTTCCGTCGGTGTACCGAAGAATTTCATAACCGTCTCCTGACATTTTCGTAATACAAATAAGATATCTATTGAACAATTTACTTGTCTAAGAAAAATTTTATTTGGGATTCGCTTTCGCGCGAAAACAAAAAAATTTCTTTAATTTCTTCGAATTTGGATGAAAAAGCTCTTTCGTACAATTTAAATATTGCATTTCTTTCATATATATGATTAATAAATTAAAATTATGTATATGTATATATATATATATATAAGAAAGAGAGAAAATAAAAAAAACGATATATTATTTAGAATAAGCATAGAGTAAGACAATAGTGTGTTACATGAAAATTTAATTTAGTTCTCATCGAGTAAGGTTAAGATTTAGAAGAAAATATTACACCTTGTATTCCTCGTTTGTTAACATCTTCATCCATTTGTCGAGTTTAATTTTTCTTGAAAGCACCAAATATTTATAAAGGAACTCAACACGTTCATCATCTTCTTTCTTCTCTTCATCTTTCTTATCAGCCATTTTTCCATTTACGAGAAAAGTTTGTTATCCTCAAGGCTTTTCAACTGAACAGTTTGAACATTGTCAATTTGCATCATTTGTTTTTACAGAGAAGTTATTTTCCAAAATAAAAGGGAAAGAAAAACAAGCTGAATATTCACATTTATTGAAGCACGTATAAGTACATTCAGAATCACATATATTCAAAAGCAGAATCATATGTATAAAAGTATAAAATTCACAAAAGCGCATTGTAAGATAGAAATTGAAAAAGTAAATGCTACATGGATAGAGTACACGAATAGCTCAGGGTGCGGTCTACTTGGTGTTATAATACAAATGCTTTGAAGTATTTAATTGACCAAAAAAAAATCGGAAGAAAGAATTTTTACTAATTCACCAATAAAGAGAGAGAGAGAGAGAGAGAGAGAGAAAATGCTTCGAAACATTTGTAGCATCAAGTGGACCGTAGCCTCAGACTAGATTATCGTAATGACCATACGTAATAACACCACAAGTCGTTTTAGAGTATTTAAATTGCGTCACGTCGTGCTGAGTAGTTGAGTCATTGAACACAGAGTCGAAACGAAAAGCGATCCATCTATCGTTCGTTGATCATTTCTGGCCAGACTTGATTCTCAATCCATGCCAAGAAGGAATATACCGCTGTGTAAACTCCCGGTATAGATCCTCCGCAACTTTGTCCAAAAGCAGTGATTCCCACAATGCTGTGACTAGATCCAATGAACATCAATAAGGGTCCGCCACTATCTCCGTGACAAGCGTCCGACCTTCTTGTAACATTGGTATCCAATACGCACAGCATATTATCGTCCAAACCGCGGGGTAATTTGCCGAAATCATTAAACGATTTGGCGCATGATTCTTTGTCTACGAGACTAGAAATTGGAGTGTAATTTAAATCGTAATAGTAGATCTCATCATTGTTTCATTATATAAAGATATACATAGGTGTTTAAGAAAAACCATTTAATATATTTATATGATACATATAATGATGGTATGGTACTATACTGAGTAAAAAAGCCTTAGTGAACATAAAGCTCAATCGTTTTTCAGGTATAAAACAATTTTGTATGTAGAAACAGTTGAGTTTTCGATTTCAATAAGCTATTTTACTCGGTATGGTGTGTACAATATTGCGCTTGTCTTAGCGACGAGAGACTACCTTGTCTCCAGATAAATGCTGAATGGTTTTTTTTAAACATCAGTATAACAGATATACAAGAATATATTTTGTCAATCGTCAAAATTATGTTAACTAATTTGTTAACTAACTTTGGCTATGTTATACAAATTAGATTTTGCTAATTGATAAATTATATAATTTTAACGAAAGACGATTTCATGTTTTATTTTATGTAATAATGCTACTTGTCAGATAACATCACAAAGATACTAGCTTAATAAGAGTTAAATAATAAATTCGATTTTTAGTAAAAAAATTTCAGTAAACATATTTGTTCGAAAATATTTTCTAGAGAGTTGTTACTAACAATAAGAAACGTTACGTATTATACTTGTATTCTCACCTGAGACCTGGTGTTTTCATTAATTTGGTACTGCCATCCTCGTCGAAGCTGGTAGCACCCCAACCAATCACAATAAATGTTACGTTCGATTGTACATTCATGGAATCTAAAGATTTCGTTTGGATACAGATCGGTCGTACGTTATTCTCCATACGTACGGGCGTACTTAATTTCAGAATAGCTACGTCGTTATAATTCACGCTGCGCTTGTATTGCGGATGCGGTATTACGTTGCTTATGGGAATTCGTTGCGCATTCCCGATGCTCTTCAAATCTTCGCTGCCGACTCTCACCTGTAGAAGCAAAGAAGATTTATAATCCTTAAATAATAGGTAAAATCTGTTTGATTGACGAAGAAAAACGCTATTGTTTATTTTATTAGCAAAATCGATCGAAGGAAAATGGAATGTTAAATGAAAATTTTGTGTCTATATTTGCAGAACATCTAGTATCTGTAACATTTATGCGGTAAAAGTTTGTTACTACTTATACATTTTTAGATGAAAATTGAAAAATCTTCGCACGATTGAAATATTTTACGCGAATCTAGTCTTTCCATATAAGATACAAAAATCACTTTCGCCCGAATCAATCCGACCGACGCAGATATAATATTTAGATGGTCAGTGAATCACGACCTTGAACTTGGAGCTCGCTTCGTTACTTGCCTCTACCGGTACTTTCTCCTGTATATTACTGACGCAGTGAGCAGCGGTCAGTACGTATTGCGAGGAAATTAACGTGCCACCACAGTTGTACTTGATAGCTTCCGAATTGTCATCGTCCTTGTCTTCGTTCTCGTATCCCAAGGCGACCATATACGGGAATTCCCCGCGCTCGGTTTGAGTGCCGCTGAATATGTTGAATTGCACCTCAGCCGTGTCTCTTTTCTCCTTACTGTTGGTCTCGATCTCGTTCTCATATTCACGACATGCTAAAAATCCAAGTGCGACGACGCGCGTTAAAGATCACCTTTTGCATCCTAAAGAACATAATCGATCGACTGGTTAACGCGCAACCGACTCGTCTGGATCTATGGATCCGTCGTAATTATCACTGTAAAATCAAGATTGTTACGTCACCGTGCGCGTCTTCATCTCAAGGCCGTTCGTTATTTAAACAAGATTCTCGGAAATGATGCAATTTGCACACGAGCGCGTGTTAATGACGTAAATACAATGATAAGTACGATAAACATCAAAACGTTTCGTTTGAATGGATGCAGATATTTTGCGAATACGTATCTTAAAATCATAATATGCTATTGCTACGTAGGTCTAAGTTACAAAACACATCAAATTAAGCATAGATGTTGTCGCATTTTGTCTTTTGAAGGAAGAAAATAAGAGACTGTTGTCAAAAAATTATAGCTGTTGTTCTGAAAAACCTGTTTCTGAAAAAAAGAATATTAATCAACAGCGTATCTTTTAACGATGTAATCGTTCGTCTCTTTGCATAGTTTTCTCGAACTAAAAAAATATTTCACGATTGAGTAGCACAGTAATTTGTAAATCCAGATGATAGATTTTACTTTGCGGAAACGTATCCTAAATGTAAAAATCGTGACAGAAATTGAGTGTGACACATTATGAAAAAATAAGAAATGAATTAATTTTAATGAAATTTAAAAAGAATAATTATAACGCGTAATTTTTTTTCAGTCATCATGAAATTGCACTGCATCTAAAAAATTATCACAATTCTTCAATTTTCGGATTAATATGAGAGAGAGAGAAACGCCTATTCTACTATTTAAAGAAACAAATAACATTTCGTGATGATCAAAATGATATCATACCTATCTCTGCTGGTCGAAGTCCTATCTTATCCGTAATATTGAACTGACAACAAACAATTTCGGTGAAATCCTGGAAACCGCAACGTCCTTTCGAATCCGAGTTTCTTTTACCCTCCTTCACCTCTTGCAATCTGGATGGACATTCGTATATCTTTCTGCACACTCCCTTCTCTCCATCTTCTGTTCTGCAGTAACTGCCTTCTGCTTTCAAATAAAACGAGATTATTTCAATTTCAGATATATTATATTTTGCTGGTATTATTTCGTAAAGAATCATAGGAGAAGCTCATAAAGGAAAAGACCAGCACGGTCGTTAAAACTAATCTTGTGCACGCCCGCATTTTTACTCATAAGACCGACAGTCATTTTTTTCTCATGAGATTACACTTAAACACTATTTTTTAATGATAGTATTTATTTGCGCAACACAATGTGCATACAATCATTATCTTCAACTAGAAGGATAAAAAAAATATTACACTTCTCTCTCTCTCTTTCTCTCTCTCTCTCTCTCTCTCTCTTTCTCTCGTTATATAGAAATATTTCCCTTTTATTACTTTTAATTTAAACTTTTGTGACTAAATTATTTAACTTAAACAAGTTAATCAGAAATTCAGATTTAAATTTTATATATATTCCAGGAAAATTATAAAATTATACACTACTGCTTAATAGTTTTAGCACACTCTCCATTTAATTTATTACATACTTTAACTAAAATTAGGAAAAGTGAACTTATGTCTTCTCAGATTTTAGTTCAAACTTAATTTCCTTGGGTTTTAATAACAGAAAGCAGATTCTTGATATTTTGTGATCGATAAATTTTTCAAATATCTTAATTAAACATTTATGTTTAATTCGACACTTAATTTCTATGAGACTACATGTATTGTTTCTATTTTCTCATTGTAAATCGTCATGATATTCAAATGTTTTATCGGTGTTTTATCTGTTTAGCGCAAAATTTGAAATTGATATCTTTTTTTCAATCGATATACATGATAATCACCTATTTGAAAAAACCTAAAATTTCCGTTTATAATAATTTTTTGGCAATTCGCAACTCTTGAATACTTTCATGACCGATTATATATTATAATTTTATATTTTATATATGAAAAATAAAATTGTTAGAGCAAAAACATATAAGACGTGTTGAAATTTTTGAGCGGTATATTGAAAGGCTTTAAAGCATACACAAAAATAAATCGTTTTTTTCTATGATACATGAAATATATTAAGTTTTATCTTTAATAAAAAATATTTTTATCTTTCTAGATTGCGAATAAATTTCATCATACCTACACTGAGAAAAAAATATCTTAATTTCAAAGAAATATTTCTTTGCTTGTATTCAAACAAATTATTACTATACTTTGGATCAATGAAAATTTCTTTGAAGATTAAGATATTTTTTTACTTTAAAAAACATACTTTAATTTTAAAGAAATTTCCATTGATCCAAAGTAATAATTTGAATAAGAGCAAAGAAATATTTCTTTGAAATTAAGATTTTTTTTCTCAGTGTATATTTAATGAAAACGCTTTTTTTATGCTTATATAAAGGAGCAATAGAGACTATCGATAACGTAAAAAATTATGGACACGCGACGACTTTTGTCGATCTTTCATTTAAATTAATCACGTATGTATATATTGCGTCGCTTTGCGGTATTGGTACATAATGGTAAAAGCTTTATAGTATTTGGTAGCCGCGGGGAAAAACAGCGGGGAAAAACAGCGGGGAAAAACTATAATTATAAAAATTTAACGAAAATATTTAACGAAAAATCCAGACATTAATAATTTTCCAACGATTGTGAACAAAGAAGATAGTTTCGTAAATCGAGTTTCAAGAAAACAAACAAATATTAAAATTATATTTTTTGATTAATGTAGCAATTTGAACTCTAATGTAAGATTTAATTATAAAAATATGTAATGTTGATTTAGAAGTTTACTCTCTATTTTCTTGAAAGAAAAATAACTTACAGAAACAGTTATCAAAATTAAGATCAAGTTATGGATAATATTTCTGATATAAATCTTAGAAAGCAAAGAAAAACAGTTGATAGGTACTGAACGTAAACACACTCAATTTATCATTTCAATATTGCGCATATTAATATTATCGGAAAGTATATGTTACTTAATGCTGGGAATGAATCATATCATTTTCATAATAGAGAATGAATTAAATAGAAAATAAATTAAAAAAAAACGTGTGTAAATGCGATAACGATTCACCCCGAACTCCATTCTGTGACGTTTATCTAGTCATATAGCTTCGAAAGCAGATCAATATATTTTGCAAAATCGCGTCAATTTAATTGAATTATTCATAGGACTTTCTGTAATGCATTAAAAACGCAATTATCAAATTGATCTGTTAACCCTTGAGTTGGCATGAGTTGTTTTTATCACACTTTACTTGTAACTATAACGGTAGATAATAATATAATGATACAAGAAATTTTTAGTTAATCACTCGTACAAAAAATACCTTAGGTTTCTCGGAAAAGTGTGAAAAAGAAAAAATAATGTTTCAAATAGAAATGTTTAAAATATTCTTATTAACATTCCTAATAACTTAATATATTTAAAATATTTACATATCTTATACCGTAAAGTTCCTCTTCTATTGGTAAGCCATGAGTAAAAAACTTGAATAATAGGACGATAAGAATCGAGAAAGACAAACTGTAGCCCATCTTTATCACACGATGTTTTATAACGTTGTTCACTTGACTTGGCTAAAAAAAGTGTATACGTATATATTTTATTTTCAAGAAAAATTTAGTTATAATCGTTTAAATTTAAATTTTAGAAATTTAATTATATACCATGTTTGTACATATATACGTATGTATATATGTAAGTATAAATTATATTTTTAAATAATGACATTCCCTGTTTATACGATGTTATTAAGACGTAGATTTATAAAAAAATGTGTAATTTTTAAAAATTTGCTGATTAATTTAGGAGATAAGAAGAAAAATAATTCGAAAATGTATACGTAACTATAAATACAAATTTAAATTTTAAATTTAATTACAAACTTTGTATATTTTTAACAATAATAATTAATAGATTCTTACGAAGGAATTTTTAACTTGTATCTCGCAAATCAAAACTAGTTCACTCTCCAAATAGATCACTTATTTTTAAAAAGATATTCGAAAATATTTTCTTCCAGAAACATCGATTAATAATACAAGTAAAAAAAAGGCACTTGCAACACGTTGCCCGCAGCTCGAGGCTCGAGGCTGCTCGAGACTCGACTGGACTCGACACTCGATTCGACACTCGACTGATGACTGCTGACGACTGACGCCACGCGATGCGAATGTGATCCGGTATAGTCGTCACCGTCATCACGGGGCTTATTTCACTGTTCCGTACATTGTATGTATACGTACAGTGTTACGCATATCAAGTGCATGCACACTCGATCGAGCATTTCTCCTGTAATTTGAAACATCGGAGTAGAATTTAAAAGTAGTCAGCGTGTTTAAAAATCATTTTATATGAATTAAAATTGTATCTTCTCTCTTGAAGAGGTTATACTCGTAAAATAAAATACATCTTAAATACATGAAGGAATATTATTTTACGTTTTTTTGATTCTTTATTTGTATCAGTCATTAGCTATTATATATAATTCGATAAAGAAAATAAAAACAAATGCCGCGTTTAGCAGGACGTTTAGATTACAACTCTGTTAGAAGTTTTCTTCATTGATTAGATTATGCTTTTAGATCTAAAAGTATAATCCAATTAGAACGAAAAAACTTTCAACAGTTGCAAAATAAACATTCTACTGAATGCAGCCAACGATATTTATTTTTGTGAGAGTTAAAGAAAAATTGAAAAAAATATCGCAATGAAATAATTGAACTTTTTCGTTCTATTGATTTAATCACTGTTTATATATGTATTTGTCTACAAAATTTGTATTTTTTACGCATCTACGTTATATAAAATGTATAATTAAATATTTCGAGGGGGGTGTCTATACGATTAGATAGGTATACACTTATGCATCTTTATGAAAAATGCAAGATTACAATTATCAAGTTATAAAAATTTGATTTACAATGATTGTAATATCTCTATTGAAATAATTTGATTACGCGCTTATGCACGAGATGAGTTGGACTTAATTATATGCCAATATAAACAAAATACATTATTTATTTACATGATTATTATAAACTAGATTAAAATTATATTTCAGGTATTCAGAAAAATATTTGATGTAAATAGTACATGCTTTATCGCACAACACTAATAATCCTCTTCTAGTATGCATTTCTCCACCAGTTCCCGTAAGTTTGGATTTTCCATTGCAGCCGCTATACGTTCCTTATCATTAATTTGTTTATTAACTGCAATTTAACGCAAATAATTAAAAACAAACTATACACTGAAAACTGAATAAGATTTAAGAAGCATACATACTTTCTTGTTCAGTGGAATGTGCACCTTTCTTAATATAGATATCTAATTTAAATGACGCTGATAATTGACGTTCCAATTTAATGCGGATGCACAATCCTATGAGGGTTGCCAAAGAACAATGAGGCACTGTAGGATTAAATTCCACACGAATGACAGAAATCCCTCCTGGTGTGCTGTGGCAAACTTTTATACAATCTTCGTATACAACATCCAGTTGCTCCAAAGTTTGTGGTTTTTCAGGATCCTTGATTGTCCTTAATAAATCTGAAAAGCAACAAAAATTGCCGATTAAATATAAATTGATAGAATTTGCCTGAAAAATTTCAGTGGTCACTTGAGTGTTTTAATAAGCGTATAAGGGACAAGTCATTTGCAATATCGCACCATCTCAATGACATCGGACAATATCCAAAAGGTCGCGCGTTACAAGACACAAATAGAGCGCAAAACTTGCCGTAAACGGATTCTTTTAACTCGATATCCGTCTTTAACGTTTGATTCTTCACCGTCAATAGATCCTCTGCCGTTCCCATGACTGTCTCTGGCAATATACCATCCTTTATCTTTCCGCCAATTGATAACTTTCGGAAAAAAGATAGCATGTTTATTAATGATAATGACAAAGAAAACATAACAGCATGATGTGAATTACATCATCTCCATAGCAATTCACTGTAATTCACAAAGTGACAATACGAGAATAATAACGCAGCATTCGGATTTCGGAATATGCGTTATATTACATTACGTGCAATTACATGTATGTCCGAAGGCGAAGGGCAGGGTTGCCAAAAGTCACACATCGAAGATTTTCCTCTACTTTTTAAGATTCTCCAAAAGTCTCTAGTATTTTTAGTCTAAGATCTAATCTACATCGGTCGTATCGTAGGCGTCAGCCAATCCGATATGTCAATTTTAAAGTCGCACGACGCTTACGACGTATACGACCAATGTAGATTAGGTTTAAGGCCGCTATTTCATTTGTGCGTTTTTATTGGTCGCGTTCAGCAGACTCAACTGTTGCGGAGCGGATCAATGAGCTCTCGCTGCTATTGGATGATCTAAAAGAATACACCAATAGCAGTGAGCGCTCAC
>NW_017257086.1:623300-640084 GCF_001594055.1 Mycetomoellerius zeteki
TGGGTGCATTCAGTACCATAACCGCTCACTGAGCGCTTAGTGAGCTCTTGTATCTGTTTGGTCTATATTTTTAGTTCTAACGGAATATGCCAATCAGATGCAAGAGTTCACTGAGCGCTCAGTGAGCGGTTGTAGTACTGAATGCACCTATTGAAACGTAAGCAGTAAGGAAATCATAAGACTAGGTTCAGAACCTCGCTTTAAGGCCGGTATTCATAGTCAGATCTTAAATTTAAGTCCAGATCTACAATAGGTGTTTTAAGACTTAAGCTGTAAGAAATTGACCAATTACAGTCAAAACCGAGGGGAATAATCGACTGTAATTCGTCCATTTCTTATGGCTTAAGGCTTAAAACCCTATTGTAGATCCGGAGTATCATCCGGCCATCACACGTACAAAAATTTTAGTCGTAATTATAAGGCCGTAGGCAAATTGGCCAATCACAGTTGAGCGTTTAAAAGCGCGAGATCTTAATTTTGATTGTGATTGGTCGATTTGTTTGCGACCTTACGATTTCGATTAAAATTTTTGTACGTGTGATGGCCTAAAGACTGTCTTATGCGTGGTCTACAATGGGCAGTAGCAGTAGTGGATTAAGAAGTTGGCGTAGAAATCAACCAATCATAATCGAATGTGAGGAGAATAATCAACCATAATTGATCGATTTTTACGCCTACTTCTTAATCCACTACTGCTACTGCCCATTGTAGACCACGCATTAAGTTCAGCCTTGAGGTATCATGAACCAATCAGAGAGCCGCATTAGCGTTTTAAGACATTACTTAAAGCTGGTTCTACATTGATCGCATCGCAGCGTCGCAAGCGTGTTGCAGTCCAATCAGAGTCGAGCTAGCTTGACATTAATTGGACCGCAACACTTGCGATGCTGCGATGCGACTAATGTAGAACCAGCTTTTGACGGTCTTGAAATAAGAACCGATTATGAATACCGGCCGATTGACCAATCACAATTGAGTATGGGAAAAATAATCGACTGTGGTTGGTTAATTTCTTACGGCTTTGCGGCTTAGGACCTCTTAAAGCAAGGTTGTGGACCTAACCTAATATTGGATTCGCTATTGACAAGTAAGTAATCATGAATTTGACACTTTTCTAATTGAAATCAGTTGACACGTGTATGAACTGTGAAAAGTTGGATTAAACATAAAATTAAAAGATAAACAAGCAGTGATAATATATACCAATATACACGATGACGACGCAAGAAGTGAAGAGAAGTAAGAAAAAAAGCGCGCAGAAAGAAAGTATAACGCAGGAGGAAAACAAGGCAGAAAAACCGAGCAAACCCGTTGAATTGTGAGTGTAAAATTAAAAAATCTTGTACTGTCATTGATATTTATCGTATCTATCTTTCAGATTTTAATGTGTTACTATTATAATATTACTATTATATTATAAAAGCAAATACTCCGCTTTTTCTCTTTGCTACCATTGAAAACTCACCTAATTTATTTATAAAAGTGAAATAATGTCCATATATCAACTAACAACCTATTTTTAATCTTGTAGGAAATATGGACCTACTGTATCTTTTCCATATCAAAGAGTATGGTCTAGATGTGTTCTGATACTTGGAGTCTTGCTAATAGTTTGGTATAATAACAGACAGGGTAAAGAAGTATATCTAGCAAAGCAGAAAGACGTGTTGGTAAGTCGTACACAGAACGTTGACTGCTCTATGGATTATAGAGACGAGTTAGAAAACTACTCTGGCTGTATACCAGAAAAATGCGGCAGAGTTGTAACTGACAAACTCGTCTCGACAACAGAGGCAGATGTTTTACTGAGACTAGCGAAAAGTGGAATAGATTTGGCTGGATCTGATGGTGGCGCGAGTATTCTGGATCTTCATTCAGGCGCTCTTAGCAAGAGCCAAGGTTTTATCAATATCTATAAATTACCAGAAGCAAAGAAAATATTCAACAGTATAGATTCAGCAATTTATAAGTATGATTTTTGTTTATGTATAAATATTTTTTCTTTCGTGGAATAAATCTAGAGCAAAACATTCTTTGGTGTTTCAAATTGGACAACGCCTGTAATACGTTAATACTATAAATTGTTTATCTAAATTCCCTTATGATAAATGATAAATAAATAGATTTCTATCTCTCAAATTTGTAATTTCTGAAAATATATATATGCAAATTATTAAATATTGTTTTGTATATTTATCTGATTGTGAGATTGCATATTAAGAATAAGTAATTTAATATTGTATAATACATGTTATGTTCTTCCTTAATTTACAGGGTAGTGAAAACAAAAATACAACATGCTGTGGCGCATAATTTCGGCGTAGATATAAATAAGATTTATTTAACCAAACCTACCTTTTTCTCGCGGATGACTAATAAATCCGCAAAAACCATACATGACGAATACTGGCATCCACATATCGATAAGGTTTGTCTTGCGTCGTTATACATATTGTACTCTTTAACAATTAGAAAGTTTTGTTTTGTATATAATATAGAATTATAACAAAACTATATATTTCAGGAAACATACGAATCGTTTCATTACACAGCGTTACTATATTTAAATGATTTTAATAAAGATTTTGAAGGCGGTCGATTTATATTTATGGATAAGAATGATGTCAATACTACAGTAGAACCCAGAAAAGGTAAGGCGTTTACAATTTATAAATTAAATCTTCCAAAAAGATGAGATAAAATTTAGCAATATTTTCAGGCAGAGTATCAATTTTTACTTCAGGAAGCGAAAATTTACATCTAGTTGAAAAAGTGAAATCTGGTACTCGTTACGCTTTGACCGTGTCTTTCACATGCGATAAGAACGCCGCGATATCCGATCTAAGTTTTACCGCCGCATTAAATTAAAATTTATTTCATTACTTTTTTAGTTATCAAATACATAAATTCATTGATATTCATATAAAGAAAATATCATACGAATCGTAAAAATATAGAAGATATTTTCATTCATAAATTTTTTTTACAAATGGCACAATTGAACAGTATTATAATAGTATGGTAAAGGAAAATAAGTAAAGTATTACTCGTATAAATTTGTTTTTGAAAATATATTTAAGTAATCTGAGAATTTAGAATGTTGATATATTGGATATAAATTTATTATTTATCTGTACACACACAATTATTTTTGCTTATAATAATATATTACGTTATAATATATAAGCAAGAAAAAGAAGAGAGAGAATGTACATGTTAAATTATTTTAAAGTGAAGTTTGTGAAAAATACATTTTTTCGTTGGAATGAACTTGTAATTATTAATGGAATGAAACGTGTAATGTGTTACATACTATGAGAAAACTTTATAATAGCTGAGATAATGTTTATCGAGTATATTTTAATAGTAAGAATTTAATAAAAACGATAAAGGTTTTTAATTAATAATTAAGAATCATATCAAGTGTAACGTTTCGATATATTTTATGGTTGCTTATTACTTCATCATTGTATTATATGATGAAAAGCTCTAAATTAAAAGACTCTAATTGTAAGTTAAAAATAATGAGATCAACCCGTTTAAAATATCTATTTTAATTAACAGGAAGAGAGTAATGAAAATCAATTTTTAATATACAGGATAATTATTAATATACATATAAATAAATAGCAATGTTGTGTCCACTATTAACATAAAGTAAATAAAGGACATTTAATTTGCCCATTTTGGGAATTATAACAAACATTCTTATACGTAATCCTAAAATTAACTCTCAAACTTAAAAATTACAAAATTTTTGCATTTTGTGAATAAATGGTAACATACAGATTTACTATTCTAAAAAGCTTTGTTTATTTTTGTTGTTTTTTGCTTGTTTTTCATTTTGTACGATTCAATTGCTTGCAAACAATTTAGACCAGCTAGAATAATGAAGTGAGATGTATACGAGAAAGATTTTTGCAAATTATTAATCATGTCAATTCGTACAGCACAAAATTTTTTGTTACAGTGTAGCAATATAATGTGTCGTACTTGCAATAGATTGCAATTTTTAAATAAGACATTTATGTACAACTGCAACTTCTCTGTACTATGGAAAATATTAAGTTCTATCGGCAACGCGGCATGTGTGCCACGTAATCATTTTCAAATATAATAAAACTTAAAATACGGATGTTCTTCCGCAAGCTACACTCGTAAGAAACTTGCGATTCTCTTTGCACTTTCTCCCAACAGTATCGTCCTGTGATTACCATACACCTCTTCTATTCTTAAGGGTTGTGTGCAAACCTGAAAAGAAGAAGAAAAAGATAAAATATTCAATATTTTAAATATGAATTCCATACAAATAGTGAAGAAGATTAAAATTTAAGGAATTTATTAACTTTTAATAAAGTTGTGTATACGAGAGTAAGTAAGTAATATTACACTGTAACTGTACTAATGTACGGTTGAGAAATTTTTTTTCATCAATTTTTCATTTTTGGATGTAGTTATTATGATACAATATTCATCAAATATGTTTGATTAAAATTATATTAAAATATCAAAATAAAATTTGACTTCAAACTTGCAGTTACAATGCTATAAAAAGGAACTTAATTATTGAAAATATTAAAGAACTTTAATATAAAAAAGATAGGACAAAAAAGATGAAACTCTTACATTCGATAAACCGTAATCCTTTTCTAAATGTAAGAAATTTTCTGCAGCCTTAATCAGTGTGACCGGTCCTTTGATCTTTTTATTGGGATCATAGATTACAGCAGCCGCTAATTTTTTGAATAAAAGATATCCGGCTATTTTCAGATCATCTTGTACAAACGGCGTATTACCTATCACTTCTATCATCTTATCAAACATTTCCACATCCGAATTACTTTGCTTCAAATATTCATACGCCTGAAATAAAACGTAAATTGTAAATCTAATATTTTATATTAGTTTTATATATTTTAGATATTAGTTTTATATTTAAATGTTAGTAAATTAATAGTATTATAAATTATAATTATAGTTATAATCTCATTTTTGTTTAGACTTTAACAAGACGCGATACATGCTTTAGATGTTTCTTGTTACTTGTGCTTCTCTCTGCGCGCGTGCGCGCGCGCGCGCGCGCGCATGTGTGTGTGTCTTTATTCATATATTATTTAAGGTAAACGAAGATGAATAGGGCAGATAGAATACTATTATATGTTACCTACTTGAGTAAAACTGATAGTTTTGTTAAATTGTATGATGAAGTATGCTAACGCTTTCATACAGCCTTCAGAAGTAATATTTTTCATTTCTTCTAGTTTACCAATCATATCACACTGCTGTCGTACGAATGCCAGTGAACCATCGATAAGATTCAGAATCACATTTTCTCCAGCGGATTCCAATTGCAGAGTCATTTCAATGGCGACGCAAGTTCCGTACGAGTATGCTGCCAAGTGATATGGTCCTTTTTTTTGAACTTTTCTAATAGTATTCACATAGAACTCAGCCAACTCTGAGATCGTTTCGTGAGGCGCCTGTTCAATGCTCTGCAAACCCCAACACGGCCTGTCGAGTTCGCTAGCCACATATTCTAATGGTTTAATAAGACCTTCGATACCATGAATGGTAAATAATATCGGTCCGTTGGAACTTTTTGTTTTCAAGCGAACGAGGGCCTCTTTAGGCAACACTTCGTTGCTCGGCCATTGCATCAGCATGTCGAGCGACAGGTTTGAGTCCGTAACAGTGGTTACATTCGCAGCAAGAGATTGCTGGTCTTTCACTATCTCATCAGTCGAAGATAATTCTTGCAGTTTGGCGAAAGTTAAGACACGGATCTCTTGAGCTGACAACACGATATCGTAGTTTCTTTCGAGGGTCTGTTTTATCTCCGTGCCCATCAACGAGTCCATACCCAAGTCGGCCAAACTATTGTTGGGATTAACCGTATTAACATCTTTAACGCCTAGGATATTAGCAATGGTTGCGATGAGGTTGGCCTTATTGTCGTCATCTGTTTTATGTTTTTCAGCTAACACCGAGGATGCGAGCACCGGGTGCGGTTGTTGAAGGAATATATCCATTGTCGCAAGACAACTCGACATATGTTGTGGTAGAGTACCGCCCACTTCGGTATCATTACCTCCCATCGTTTCTGAAAAGATAATATCGCGTAAGAGAAACTGTGATTTTTTATATATTTATATATATATGTGTATATATATATATCGTACAATAAATCTAGAACAAATATGCAAATGTGCATCATCTGTTCTATATCATTCTTACTGTCTTATGCAATAATACTTTTTATAAGAGGCATAAAATAAGATTGAATTGACAAAACTAAAGAAAAGGCAGGTTGGAAAAATTTGAAAGTAATTCATTCAAGAACAGCTATTTGATTGAGAGAAAGTTTAGATCTTTTTTCGGAAAATTTCATATATTACCGATAATTAAACCAACGTCTCCGATAGCACCCCATTGAATGGCGAGACCGGGTAAGCCATTAGCCTGCCTTTCTTCCATTATTCTCTCCATGGTAGAATTTGCGCAACCGTAGTTGGTTTGACCCATATTGCCACGACCGCACGATACGGATGAGAACACCACAAAGTAATCTAGCGATGGGCAGAGCTTCCTTGATACCACATCTAAATTCCTTGTAACATCGACTTTAGGTAAAATGACTGTTTTAAAATCGGCTTCATTCAAATTTTCGATCAGAGCATCACGTAGTACGACTGCCAGATTAAATATACCGCCTACTGGAGCCAACCGGTTGCTTTCTTGAATTAAACGTTGGGTACCCGATAATGTTGTAACATCCGCGGTAAAGATGACGATTTTTACGCCGTTTTCACGCCAGCGACGCACACATAATGCCTGGTAACCGGTGCGTATGCCTGAGCGCGATACGAGAATAATGAATTTAGCGCCACGAGCGACCATCCAATCAGTCAGTTCTAGACCGAATCCACCGAGACCGCCAACCAGTACATACGATTTCTCCGGATTTATGTAAGTACGCGGAATCGCGGCTACTGTCTTCGGTGTTGGTAATATACGTTTCTTTGATTCCTCATCACGGATTTTCAGTAACACTTTGCCGATGTGCTTGCCTGTCGCCATGAATCTGAATCCTTGCTCGAGCTGTTGCTCCGAAAATACGGTCGATTGGAGAGGACGTACCGCGCCATTCTTGATTCCTTCCGAAACGAATTTTATCAGTTCCTTCTTTTCTACGCTATCTTCTCCAAATAGTCCATCCAACAATATACCGTGAAAAGACGTATTTTTCAAAAACATTGACATCCCTACGCGACTGTCATTCGACAAATCGTACTTGCCGATTTCAAGGAAACGGCCACCAAACGCGAGGCACCGAATGCCGGCTTGCAATTTCTCCTCTGCCAGTGAATTTAGCACGACGTCGACTCCACGTCCTTGCGTCTCGGCACGTATTAGTTGTTCGAAACTCGTATCTCGAGAATTACCGATATGCTTGTCGTTCAACTGCGGAAAGACTTTCTTGAGATATTCTCTCTTTTCTAATGTGCCGACGGTAGTGAAGACGGTACAACCAGCATGCAGAGCAATGGCGATCGCTGCTTGACCAACACCGCCTGTACCAGCGTGGATTAACACGCTTTCGCCTGCTTTCAATCGACCCCGTATAAACAGAGCATAGTAACTAGTTGCATAAGCGACAGGTATCGTTGCTGCCTGTTCCAAGGTCCACTTGTCGGGTACTTCCCAAAGGAAATCAAGATCTGCTAATACAGTAGTCGCTAACCCTTTAGCTTCAACTATGCCCATCACACGACGACCGTTAGCGTCTCTCCCGGAAAATTCGAGTCCTAATATACACTCTTCCGTAGCCATATTCCTTGGCAGAGCGTCTGGTGGTAATTTGCCACTCGCCAACATGATATCCCTGTATAATTTGTATAATTTATTTTTATTTGTGTTGTGGCCTTTATTATCTAAATTACCAATAAACGATATTCATTGAAAGTTACCTAAAGTTCAGTGGAGCATAATACACGCTGCAAAGTTTCATATTAGAAGAATTGTCGGGCCGGTAATAACTTAATGGGCCTTCGATCCACCTCAAGCTACTGAGGTCTCCCCTTGTCAATGTGTTGACATAGGCATGCTCTACCTGCAGGGAAGACACATTGTTCTGTTGATCTAATGGCAAGTGTCGATAACTGCCCCATTGTCCTCCTTTTAACACGTTAGCCATCAATCCTTTGTCCAACTGTTCCACATAAAACCGTGCAGATAAGTCAAACTTGGGAGCGCTCTTATCCTGGATAAAAACATAGCGTGCATTTGCACCGCCTGTCTCGCGTCGTATACAAGTCATAAGTCCAACCAAGCCTATGAACAAAAAGTGATGAGACATTCTTTCGATCTGTGTTTGTATTTTGATCCTCATATAGGACAAATAAAGAAGTGAATCGAAAGTACGAAATAATTTTTTCTGTAATCTTACCAAGCGTTTCTTCGCCCTGGGATACAAGAAGCAGTTCTTGACCGTCGCTGTCAGATTTCTTCAGTGCTGCTTTTACACTCTCCAGCCATGAGAGATTTTTCTCTGTGATTTGTATTACTGTCGGTTCTCTTCTTTCTTCTCGCTTCTTCAGCAACAAGTAAGTCTTTCCTATGGGATCGATTTGTTTTCCGGCCAATGTTAAATCAGTTTCCTTCAATGCGGTCTTCAAATCTAGATGCGCAGCGGTCTCCTCCAGAAGGATGAAACAGCCAGGTTTTAAGGCAGCCACTAAATTCTTGAGAACGGTGTAAGACTGATTGGACAAGACGTCTGCCGCTATGATAAGGTGTACATCTTGAGCGGGAGGTATATTGTTCACGTCTCGTATCACGACATCAGCGTTCACATTCATTTGACTTAAACTCGCCGTGTAATTATCAGCAGAAACTGCGATCACTTGCAAATCAATCTGAAACAAGAGAAATAAACGCGATGCGATTTTATTAATTTAAATATTGACGAGACATCTTGAAAAAAAAGCAATCACAAATAGGAATAAATTATGATTGTTGATTATGTTTGTGACACACACATTTTAAAACTGTGCATATACGAATAACAAGTAGATAGTACAATTTAGCAGAACAAAAAATTTTTTTTAATAACACTAATAATCGTAGACAAAATCCTTTCTAATTATTACTTTCTAAAGCTTCTGTTCAATTATTAACATGGTGATAGTGTAATTTATTAAAATAGGATCCTCTGAGTATTTCAATGTTGGAATGACTGTTTGTCAAGCAAAAGATATCCGGGTTTAATTTTTGGAGATTTGTTGCTATTCTACATATACTACATTAGAAATTTTTTATGAAAAAAATATTGAGCGAAACAGACAGTTTATTAAAATCCTGCGGTACTTACGATAGGTGAGCCCAGTTCGCCATGGAAAATATCGAGCATAACCGGTGCCAAGAGAGCTTCCGCAGCTCGTTCACCTGCAACTTCCACAGTCTTCAATTTCAATGCCATCATGTTTTCACACATGATTTGTGAAAGTACAGTGAGTGCGTGCACTTTTCCTCTCGTTGGATCCTCTACCAGGCTATGCAAATTTTCATAAGGCACAAAAGTGTACCGTTCGTGTTTAGGATCGGCTTGAGTCTGCTGTCGTCGAGGTGCCAAGGAAGATTTCAATCCTCTGAGCTCGATGCCACCCGATTGAACAATATCGATATTCTTGTAGTGATACACCGGCAACCCATCATCTTCTGGTAATTCTTTTAATAGTCGGTTGTGAAGAATGGGGTCGATTGCAACATATTGGATACGCGACGGTAAATACAGTAGCTTGTGGCTGATGGACAATACGCCGAACTGAAGCATAGTATCTATATACGGAATCCATTGGTTGAACCAGTACAGTTCGCCGGCAGTAGCATAATTATCGCAAGATTTGATTCCTTGGAAGATATCGCGATACTCGTATCCACGTAGTCTCAATTCCTTATAAATGTCCTTAGTGTTCAAAGGCAAAGTCTCTTCGTCAGTAGGCGGTATTGGTGGTGGCGGTAATTTCAGTTGATCTTTCTCGATAGTCTCAGACGCACGGACGTTTCCGCTGACAACGATAGTACCGGCCTCGCAGATTTCAAAGTCTCCCGTTCCCTCGAAGATAGTTATCGAAAATTTCACCGTTCCCTCCTTCGGCATGATGGTAGCTCGTTGAAAACGCACATTCTCGAACACCACTGGCAATCGTTCAAAGTCGGTGCCTCGCAGTTTCGCCAAAGTTTTCCACGCCAACAGAATGTAGCCAGTAGCTGGGAAAAGGATTCGTCCATCTATTTGATGTCCCACTAGATACGCGTCTGTTTCTTTCGACAGATCTATTTGGACGGTGCACTCTCCCGAGTGGCCCGATGTCTTTTTAAAAACAGCAACATCCCACGCGGTAGAGTGATCCCACCTGACTAGTGACCCGATCATCGGTGTTCCACGACCTACAGGAAAACTTATTTGCGGATATAATTTGGAAATGTCAGGTTGCGCACCAGCCATATACAGCTTGCCCACGTTAGATAGCAGAAAAGCTAAGTTGTCTGAATGATCCCGCTTATGGAGACTGATATTGGTCACCGTTGATGGTAACGATCTGCGCAAAATTGCTTGTAGCAGGCAATGTGGCGCGATCTCGATTGTTATCGCATTTTCTGGAATATGCGTGATTGCCTCCTGGAAGAGTACAGGAGACAGCAAATTGTTCACGTGATACGCTGATGAGCTAAACTGCGCGAGCGGACTGCCCCATGCGGTCTCCGGTACGGAGCTAGAAATCCACCTAGACGATCTCTGTTTCGGGTTTAGTATGATTTTATCAAGTGAGGCACGTAATTTGGGTCCAGCCGAAGCTATGTATTTACTGTGGAAGGCGAAGCCGGAACTTTTCACTATTTTGACGAAGATATCTTTACTTTTCAACGTTTGTACGAACTTTTGCAGAGACGCAACTGGACCGGAAATAGTGACCGAATTC
This sequence comes from Mycetomoellerius zeteki, assembly GCF_001594055.1. Classification (NCBI taxonomy): domain Eukaryota; kingdom Metazoa; phylum Arthropoda; class Insecta; order Hymenoptera; family Formicidae; genus Mycetomoellerius; species Mycetomoellerius zeteki. Next base: position 634,283 of record NW_017257086.1, read on the forward strand.
GCGGAGTTGTGACAAGCTGGAATGATATCGGATGGGCACATTTTTTTTGCCTCCTCCCAGCTCAAACCAACTGCTGCCATGGCGCCCGGTTCCAAATTGGACTCTACAATCGCTTTACCCCTACAGTAAGCCGCTAAGACAGTTTGCTCCGGTGTAAACGCGCCATCAGCATAAGCGCAACCCAATTCTCCAACGGAGTGTCCGACTATACCGTCCGGATATATGTCTATCGATGTTAAAATATCCACGAGAGCAACCTGCATAGCCGCGATAGACACGAAAGAATCCGTCACGGTCTCGTATGTTTCGTCCGTGGCGTTTATGATGATATTCATCAGGTCGATACCATAGGGCGCTAACGCATCCGCGCATCGTCGTAAACTACGTTGAAAAGTTTCAATTCCGAACAGTTGACGAGCCATGCCTGGCCATTGCGTGCCCATGCCGGAAAATACGAACCAAATGGGGCGCTTCTCGTTGTAGTGCACTACCTCGTTCACTTCACGTGTGTCATCGACATTAAGTATCTCGTAGCCTCGAAAACGATGGCCAGGGACGTCGTTATTGTGCATTACGTGTAACAGCGAGAGAAACTCATCGTCTTTACTATGCTCTTTTGCTTTATTCAATAAGGTGTGAACAGCTTCTTCCGTTCGACCTGATACAGCAATCAATTTGGGCAACAGTTCGATGATGTTCAATAACGGTGATAATTTTGGTTTTGGATTACTGCGCAGAATGATGTGCACGTTCGCGCCGCCGAAGCCGAACGAATTGACACCCACGAGACCACCGTTCCATGGTGTGGCCTTGTCAATCACTCGAATGCGTCCCTCGTTTAAAGCAGGAATATTCGGATTGGGAATATTGAAGTGTAAATTCGCGGGTATTACGCCCGCTTCCATCGCGATCAGCACCTTGGCGATCGAGCATAGTCCGCTGGCGGGTTCTGAATGACCCATATTGGATTTGACCGAGCCAATCAGCAAGGGAGTTTTTCTGCCTTTGCAGAATAATTTGTCGAGAGAATTGATCTCCTCTGGATCACCTACTTTAGTACCAGTACCATGCGTCTCCACGTAACTCACATCTGCGGGATTAAGTCCCACTTCGTTGTACATCTCGCGCATCAATTGATTCTGCATTTCACCATTGGGATACGTGATACCCTGGGATTTATAGCCGTCGGTGTTTGTTTTCGTGTGAATCACCGTAGCATACACTCTGCGCGCATCTTTTGCTTTTTGCAAATATATCGCCACTATCGCCTCGGATCTCACGTAACCGTTACCCGAAGCGTCGAATGCTTTGCATTTGCCATCTTGAGCCAGCATACTCAGTTTGTGAAATTGAAGCGAAAACTCCGGTCTTAATACGAGATTCAGTCCACCGACGATTGCAGCATCGCACTGGCCGGCGCGCATTGCAGTGACTGCCTGATGCATGCCGTACATGGCTGAAGAACAAGCCGTGTCTACCGCGTAACTAGGTCCATTGAAGTCAAAAGAGAAGGAGATTCTATTGGCGAACATCGATTTGGAGCACCCGAGCAATCCATATCCTACAAATACAATCGGTTTAATCTCAGTGGATATCGTATCATTTTCTCTCACGCCATAATAAATATTTATAACAAGTAAAAAAATATAAACTTATAAACAACAACTATTCACATGTAAAATCGTGCGTCCGTATTATAATAATTTTTTTTTAGTTTTTTTCTCAAATTTAAACTGAAACTTGTGCGCGAACTATCTTGTGTTAAATTGTTCGCGGTAGAGAGTAAAAATTAAAATAATTGATAAGATATTCAGCAAAATTTTTCATAATATACAAACCGTTTATTTCGTCCACGTTTTTCATCCAAAACTCATCTGATTCTGAAGAAGAGACACCGATAAACACACCAGTGCGCGATCCTCTTATGGTTGAGGGATTGACGCCAGCGTCAACTATCGCCTCGTACGTAACTTCTAACAGCATGCGAAGCTGCGGGTCCATTACATGTGCCTGCTTGGGATGTACCCCGAAAAAAGAGGCATCAAAGCTGCTGAGGTCCTTGATCTTGGCAGATCTAGTCGGTAGCCCATAGATACCCGATGACCAACGGCGCTCGTCATCAGTGACCATGTCCATTTCTTTCATCAGATTCTCCTTAAACTCCTCGATATTGGACGACTCGGGCAGACGACCTGGAAAAACGTTCATCCAACCGATGCGTTATGCTCTCATAACGATCCGCCTAGTCGTGTCGTGATCATGCAACCGATATTTACCCGATATGCCCGTAATGACGATGTCACTATCAACGGAATACGACACTCCATTTCCGATCACGGACTCTCGCGTCATTGGACTGTTGACACTTTCGAACTGAGCAGGCATCTTGCCGAAGATTCAAACTTTTCTCCCTCTGGATTCCTATCTGTAAAGATAGAATTAATCAATTTGATTTCAACGCAGTTCGTTAGACTACAAGTGTGATATATATGTCAAGTACATACATATCATATTTAGTGATTCAAGATTGAATTATTTAAGCATTTAAGATCTAGCTTCGACCGATATAGGGCTCTAATTTGTCGATTGTGTTTCTCACATATACAGCCTAAAAATGAGATTATTATTGTTTATTCGTCGCCCGAAAAAGACGTTGTTTCCTTACATATATCGATTATTGCGAAGAATATTACTAAGGCTTCGGTAATCTAATGGCTCAGGACGCTCGTACGGAATACAAGAGATTCGGGTTCGACTCTCGGTTGAGGTAATATTTTTCGCAATAAGTTTAATTACAGTTTTTTCAGCATATTAACATCTTTGAAATATGATGCCTATTTGAGCATCGAAATTATTAGAATTTTAATTTAATTCGTGAAATTACTACAGTGGTTTAATTGTGTTTAGTCCGGAAATATTTCGGCGCGCAGTTCGTTAGACTACAAGTGTGGTATATATGTCAAGTACATATATACTATATATATATTTAGTGATTCAAGATTGAATTATTTAAGCATTTAAGATAGCTTCAATCGATAAAGGGCTCTAATTTATCGATTGTGTTTCTCACATATACGGTCTAAAAATGAGATTATTAATCAATTTGAATTATTACGTTTTTCAACAAATCTAATTGATCTACGGCGTAGAACATATATTTAAAGCATATTTATATAAACGATAGATCTTTTTCAGTAATTTTTGCAGTTACTTAAGAAATAAGAACATATCATAAAAACATATAGAAGAACATATCATTAAATAAAAATATTCTTTTTTACTTGAAAAAAAAAAAGTTTTTCTTAATTACTGATTTGTCATTAATTTTGATCGCGTTTTCTCAAATTTAAGAGAAGACGTTGAAATCAATATAATTTTGCAATCAATTAAATTTATAAAATGTTATCAACAAATATATTTCGAGAAAACTTTATGTCATTCCAATTCTAGAAATAAACGTAGGAATCATTTACGTTTATCTGTCACGCCCTGGAATCTCGTTCAACCGTCTCTTTGAGACGGTTGAACACGAGGCGATTACTACACGCGATTATCTTCAATTGACATATAAAATACTTAATTGAGTAATCTCAATAGAGTTTCTGGATAAACCAACTTTGCTTGACGAATGTTCGTAGAATCGTCGCTCTTTTTTCGAAAAATCAATTTTCTTTCTCAAAAAGTTATTTATAGTTCTCTGTCTCTCTCTCTCTCTCTCGTGCATATTATTGCACGAATGATGACTCATGTCTAGTTAGTAGTTGAAGATACATTATTGTAATAATATAGGAGAATAATGGTCTATTTCATTTTCAAATATTGAAGTGTCACACTTTGCAAGTCGTATTTCGACATATTGTATAAATTATTTACGTTCCGATAATATTACCTTTTTTATTATTTTTATACGAAATCATGCAAAACAGATCAATGTATTTCGAATGAGATACAAAAATATCCAGCCAAACGTTTACGAAAATTTATCTCAAACGTGCTTCTTCGAATTATCCCGATAAGAGGAATTATGGTATACCATATTACCATAACATGCGATACGATGTTAAAGATGATTACGATATTTGTTACATCTATCTCATATTCCAGAATGTGTTACTGTCGATACAACACGTAGTTTCAGAAATCAGCAAATGTCACGCGTACGTATAATTTATGAAAACTTTTTAATTGTAAGCTCGTTTTTCGGCAAATATTTCTCATTTTATATACTTAGTTGCTTCTGCGTCGTACTTATATCTCGATATCTCGACGTGAGACTATCCATCTGTAAATACATTAAGTTTGCAGTCAATCCGTTGTCTAGGAATTCGCATCGAACTCACGATAAGATTCGGTTTATCCGAACACTATCACGCGACGTTGAATACTGTTCAACAAAAAGTTGAGCCTTGAAAACGACGTTCTGGAAAAACACGACACCATTGCAACATAAAATAAACTTGCATTTTCATTGCTATATTTTTCATTGCTATATTTTATTTAGTCGTTTTGATAAAAATAGTGGTTACGCCACTATTAACTTGTAATTAAGTTTATAGTTAGCACTGCCACCGGAAAAAAAGTACGTATAATAAAAACATATTTCTTTAATGTAATTCAGTTAATTAGTTGCTTGATATTTTTTTTACCAAGTTAATCTAACATTCTTAATGCAGAAAAACATTCCCCAACCACCACACATTCTGCACTAATACAATACTTTAAAATATTAATTTCATCCAATATCTCAATAGATTGCTATTTTTATTGAATCAAGCAAAATAATAAAATCACGAATAAGACAACAAGAAAGCAGAAAATTAGTAAGTTTTGTTCGTTTGTGCCGTAATATGTTAACTTAATAGACATAAGTTCAAATCGGAAGGTCGATTGCATTATCACGTTGTCGCGATGTGAACAACTAGCGAACGATGCGCATATAATCGCGAATTCAATTCAATTCAATTCGATTCAATTTTCTCTGTCGCGATTATTATGCGTACGTTATGTCGCGTGTCTACTAATTATTAAACGTTTGTGACGCGGTGGTATGTAAATATCTAAAGACAATGGGGGTTTTCCAAAAGTTCGAGCTACCTTCTGAAACATTCCGCCTCTAGATGCGGGTGAATATAATACTTGATCTTCAAAATATACCGTCATCGACGGTGTTATAACGCGTTAACGAATATCGCGCGAGTCTCGTAAAAGAACAGGTAAATAAGCATTTATAATTATTCACGCATTTGCTATTTTACGCAGCAATTACTCTTTTTCATTTTAAAATGAAAATTCAAATTGAAAGAGATAATAATAAATAAGTTTTTCGAGACAAATTTATTATGACAAACTTGATTAAGAAATTCACATTTTATAATTTTAAAACACGAATAACATAATTACCATATATATATACATACGGCGTATATATATATGTATATATATGTATATATGGGTTTTTTTAAATTTATCTACCAAATCTACATCGTTGATGTGGTGACTCTGTCTCATTTTTATCGGAATTATAAGTATCTAAACTCAATTTTCAAGGTCACGCAGTTCGATAAGAAATTGTGATAAGTCGTCTTTTTATCGTACTTGCCTTGTACTTGATATTAATTTGATATTATTCGCACGAGCACTCTTCACTCACACGTCTGTACAATAATATAAAATAATAAGTACTCTATTTTTTTTCAGACACGAATAAAAATATAATTTGTAGCATATTGTGCTAAGTATATACTATTACTTAAGTAATATTTTGTGTGTGTGTGTGTGTGTGTGTGTGTGTGTGTGTGTGTG
>NW_017257086.1:640204-646793 GCF_001594055.1 Mycetomoellerius zeteki
CAGGCAATATGACGTTATCTTAATTTGTATTCAGTATTTGATAATCCAGTATTATCAAATTAGTATAAAAGTATTTCCAAATTTATATAAAAATTTGTTTTAAAAATATTATTTTTCATATTTAAAAGTGTATCGTTAATCGATGTGCATACTGTGTACTCTGTACCGCATTACATTATTTAGCAAAAAATCGAAAGACGATATATATATATATATATAAATTTCTTGTTATATTTAATGAAAAATTCAAATACTACTAATAGACATTAAAATATACTAACGCGTGCGCGATTTTGTTTCAATATCGGAGCAGTTAAGTACAATTTAATACTTTTAAATGAGTTGTTTTACATGTCGATATTATCATTGTAAATAATCAATTTAAAAGTTATATGTAACTTTTTTGTTAATTGAGGTAAAAAACTAATTGTGCATGCATCCAGGGATCAATTATCGTGCTTCCTTATTCCATCGCATTAATCGTCACTCGGTTAATTGTTCAATCATTTAAACCTTAGAGTCACGTTCGGCACCGCTTGCGCCCACGCATCCACAACAGGTGCGTGTGATTGTAATTAGTAATTAAGAAAAGTCAGTAATTCTTGGAAGAAAAAAGTGCAATATATAAGTATCGTATAAAACGAAAATTAGAATCTCTCGATTTTAAATAAGATTTTTGATAAAAGTAATTTTTGTAACTGAATACAAAAATATTTGAAATTTTAATATATCAACTTGTACACAGCTAGAAACAAAAAAATCTTGTTCAAGTTTTATCGTTTTTGCCAGGCTAGTGGAGCTTAAATTTTTACTGTTTTTAGTTCAATACTTTCTTCAGATGTGTGTGTGTTGTGTGTGTGTGTGTGTGTGTGGGTGTGTTTACAGATTTTTGCTATTCGTTATACGAATTATTCGTAAGCGAATTCGTAGGTACACATTTGACGTTATACTTGCTAGAGCTATATACATCACTGAAAAAAGTGATCTTGCAGTTACAGCGAAAATTATCTAAGTACGAAAAATAACTGGAATACATAAATTTCTAGCAGATATTGCGATATTGGATATGTATTGCATCTAATCATATAGATGACAGAGATAGAATTTATATTTATGCTATAAATTCTATGCGTATGATATATAATTTTCTATCAGATACAAAATACAGCTATAATTTTAGCTGGAGCAGCAAAATATTTTTTTGCGTGATTACGACGCAATACAAGCACAAACGTAACATCGTCTATCCTGGTCCTCAAGTTTCCAAGTATAAAAAAAACGAAAATAACGTCCGAGTGATCTCTTTCTACAGCACGTACGAATATTCGCTATCTACTGTTTATCCTATTCATATAAGTATTGTGATACGTAAAACCAAATGCATGTGTTTCTTTTGCTCTATTCATAGTTAGATTATTTCGTTAGATACTCAATACAATAATATAGTTGGTTATTTTCGTTTTTTTTACGCTTCGAATGTTTAGTCACTTTACATTTTGTTGCCTCTATTTACATGTATATTGGACATTATTCTACATACATATGTACTACATATATACTTAAGCAATTATTAGCATCTGTCAAGTGCCTCATGTCATGCAACGTATTACATTAAGACATTCCCATCACCTCTAAAAGAGATTGTAATCTATTCTTGTGTATAATATTGGATACGCTTTATTGCGAAGCATTTTTTTTACATTAAATTTAATTTTCTATTTATTAATTAACGCATGGTTCGAGGAATCTTAGAAGGAGTTTATACGATACAATTCTGTAAACTTTGGAAAACATTAGACGTAATTTCTTGCGAAAATCTCTTTGAAATACGATTATAAAAACTGATTCATTAATCCAATACTTTTCTCTTACACGGAGAATCTCTCAAATACTTATGTCTCATTTATATATCTTCCGCTAATACTCAATCGTTTCGCTATTGAGATCACGGTTGCCAGGTCCCGAGCACTGTACGGCTGGGGCCCGAAGGTCCGTGCGCTAGAGATTTCATATTTCGACTGGAGACCGGCCGATTGTTTCATTAAAAAAAAAAGAAAAAAAGAAAAAAGCGCAGGGTTTAATTCGTGTTTTGCGACCACTGTTATAGACTTTCTTTTTGTTATTAATATTTGACCAACATAAAGTATCAACACGATCACAGAGACCTTATTATTATTACAAGATTTATACATACAGTACGAACACAATTACAAACTTTTTTATTATTCGTAAAATAACATAAACTGCGAACATAATCGCAGACTTTCTTATTACTTTCCACGTAATTTAAATATGTAATTAATAAATACCCCACGCGAGCGAAAAATTGGAGATTTTTTCCGTCTGCTGGAGAACTGGAGATTGGTCCTGAAAACTAGAGTCTCCAGTTGAAATCTGGAGATCTGGCAATCGTGATTGAGATTCAAACCTTTGACCTAGGCAAAATTGCGAAATTCCGATTCCTTTTCAGAGTGCTACTACATTTTTATCTAACCATTTTCTTCATAGATTAATAACGATAAAAATAAAAGATTATTAAATCTAATTAGATTCACACGATCCAAAGTCAAGAAATAAAAACACTTGTAAATTCTTAAATTCTTTCTTTATCCAAGTAAACAATTTGGATCAAAAACTTGAAAGAAAAATTTGCTAGAGTAAACAGTGTTGAGGGTACTTGTATGTTGTACAATCAATTACATTTGGATAAGTAAAACCTATTAAACTATTTGACAATGATAATTAATCCAGTGTTTTTTAAATATAATTTATGAAATTGTATCCGATGTTTTTTTACTAGTGTCACACGTATAGCTGAAAGAAAGTCTAGGTATTATTACTTAATAAATTTTGGCAAACTATACGACGCGTTTCGCGTGCTTCGGAACGGACGTTGGCGGCAACATCTCTGATGGCCGGAAGCGGAAGCGGAAGCGGACGGTATCGATCGCGCAGAGACTCACCTGACTCACGTTCTCACGTACGAGCAATCCCGGAAAAAGTTGGAGCAGAGCGTTCCTAACTTCCTAACTTCCTAACTGCGGTTTTTCGAATGACTGCCGCGCACGGTGCTCTCTTCCTCGCGAGACCTCGCCTCGTTCACCTCGGACAGAGTGTGTCTCGGCGCGAGTGACTCGCTCTCCAGAGTAGTCCAGAGAGACAATCGACAAGTCGGGCGTACTGAGGACTGGCTAGCATCTAGCTCACAAGCATCTTATTATTGAATCGCACTGTCTCTGTGGTCTGACATCAGACCATGTGGCGACGACCAATCGGAGCACGGTTTCGGCGAGCGCATGCGCGTCCACCACCCGGTGTGCCGCATCCGCGCGCGCGACTGACGACGACCAACGACCACGACGACGATGACGATGACGACGACAACGACGACGACGACGACGACGATCGCGCCGATCACGCCGATCACGCCGACTTGGACCGGACGACCGGCGAGCGACGGCGCGTCCTGTCTGATTTTCTGTCACGAGCGAGATCGTGATCGCGTCACCCGCCTCCACCCGCCTGCGCCACCGGTTTTTACTTGACGCGCGAGGATCGCCAGATTTCGCGGGCCACGCATCTGTCACATGCCGCACCGTCCAGCACCGTTCAGCACCGTTCAGCACCGTCGGCGTCGCCGCGCCGTGCCGTCGTGACTTTTCGAACTCCGCGTTCTTTCGTTTCGTACGACACCAACGGCGACGGAGTTATCGGAGGACGATAGCGTTACCGGCGTGATGCTGTCACCGTTTCGCAGATACACGTGAAAGAATCGATACTTGCCACTTATTGTTGATGATGCGCAATATCCATATGATTTTATACATGTTCAACTATTAAAAAGCGCGCACGCGCGTAATATGCATAGTAAAGAATCGATAATTAAAGTACTCATCTTCATTCAGTTGTCTTTATATAAAAAGGATAAACGATTATATCTGATATGCTTATCTAAATGAAGATAAAGCAAGATCATAAAATATACAACAAATTAGAATGACTATGTGTTATATATGGTCTGCATTCAGAATTCATTCTTAAGATCATTCTGTATATAAATATAAATTTATTTATAAGATGCTAATACTCTGTAATTGTTGTCTTATAAAATCTTAATAGAATATACTCAAGAGATGTACAGTCAGAAATAATAAAACTATATGAATACTGATCTACGTATATGTCTGATTATAAATTTGAATAAATATATATATTTTCAGTTAGATATAAACAACTTTTTAATGAATAAGAGGATTCAAATGAACTTTTATATGCATGAATATATTTATAAATTTTTTTATTGATATATGTATAAAAAATTGATTTAATTTGATATAATGCTATTTCCACATCAGTTTTGCAAAAAAGTGCTACAAAAAGCGATTTTACGTAAAAATCAAAGCATACAAAAAATTAAATCATTTTTAAACTAATAAGAAAATATGCTTATATAATCATGCATATAAAAGTTCATTTGAATTCACTTATTCATTAAAAAGTTGTTTATACCTAAAACTGTGTGTAAAAATATGATAATTACGTTGTATAAGCCATAAAAAACTAAATAATTTTTGTTCTTTTACACTTCAAGCTTATTTACGCCAATTTTTTTTTAACTGATTTGGCTTTTTTAGCTGATTTTTTTATTGATACTTCTAGCTAACGTTGTAATCAAGATCTTAATAAATTTCCATAATTTTTACAATTCAGAATTTGTTTTTATTTCGACCTTCACATCTGCAATCAATTAATTACAAAATTTCTATTTTAACTACAAATTTCGATTTTAATTACAAAATTTCAAAATTATGTTTGAACTATATAGAAATAAACTAAAAAAAAAACTTCTCTTTAGATTATAGCATATTTACTCGCTTGTTTATTTGCACTCTATATTTTAACTTTTGACAGGGTGAACACAACTCGTACATTTTTATTAAAATGTTGTAGCTTCGATAAACATAAATAAGGTAAGGGTCAAGAGTGCTTAAATAAACGATGATGAATCAAGATCATAAAACGGAACAGAAATAACTGTAAGTTAGAAAAGAACTGAAAATATATATATTTATTCAAATTTATAATCAAAGACACACACATGTAAATCAGTATTCATATAGTTTTATTATTTCTGACCGTACATCTCTTAAATATATTCTATTAAGATTTTATAAGACAATTACAGAGTATTAGCATCTTATAAATAAATCTATATTTATACAGAATGATCTTAAGAATGAATTCTGAATGCAGACCATTATTGGTTTAAAAATGATTTAATTTTATAAATTTCATAAATTGTTTGATTCTTTACGTCGAAATATTATGTTTGAATAGAATTCTATTCATTTTAATAAAAACATTTTAATAAAAACAATTTATGAAATTTTTATATTTTTTGTAATGTGTTTTGAGTTATGACACATTTTTAATATGTTAACTACTCGCGCGTTTTTTTCTAAATCATGCTAAATCTTGTCTGCGCACTTTTTAACAAACATTACATCACCTTGACGAAGTATAAGAGAATCATTTTTGTCGATTTCATCAGTCAATCGTCGTCAGACTCATGAATTAACGCGGATATAAAAAGTGGATAGTTAGGCTAAGCAGTTTTTATTTAACTGAGTTTTCAATTCGTAAGTTAATATTCGCGAGAAGTATACGATATAACACAATCGTAGTTTTCAAAGTCCGAAATCTTCGCTTCACAGTTTCGCCGCTTTGCCTATACGAATTATTCATTTTCTATGTAAGAACTTTTAGGTGATCAAATCAAATTAAATATGGAAATTTTTGGTATTTCTCTTATATCTCAATTATTTAAATTTACGATACAAATCTTTAAAAAAAAGATTCTGGTAAATTTTCTAGTAAATATTTTTCTTCTTAATTAATGTAATAGAAATGTTTAATAAATTATTTATAAGCATACGAGTTATGAAATGAACGTGTTGTGCGATACAAAGTTAAATGTGTGTTCCTTATATTGCTTTCCGTATACTCGTATATTAGTAATATATCGATAATATAATTTTTTCGGTATTAGTTTTGATGAAAGAGAATTCTACAGTCAGTATCCAACTTTCAAAGAAAATCTGAGGAGAAGGATGTAAGGAATACTCGATAATTAATAATTCTGAAGAGCAATGCAAGAAGCACGTATTCACTGTAATACATGCGGACATACATTACATTTGACAGCTTTATTTGAGTATTTAATTAAATCTTTTAAAAAACGAGCCATTTAATATTTCTTTAAATGTTGACATACCGTTTTTCTACAGATATGTCGATGACATTTGCGCTGCAGTCCTTCCTTCAAATATCGATAATTTACTGGAAAAATTTAATTCATTCCATCCACGTCTTCAATTCACTTTAGAACTGGGTGGAGAAAAATTAGAATTTTTGGATACTACAATTATTATCAGCAATAGAAAATTTGTTTTTGATTGGTACCGCAAGCCCACTTTTTCAGGAAGATTTTTAAATTTTCACTCTAATCACCCTATTGCACAAAAGAAAGGCACAATTTTTTCGTTAGTCGACAGAGCCTTTTTACTTTCTGACTTTACATTTAAAATTT
>NW_017257086.1:646912-668592 GCF_001594055.1 Mycetomoellerius zeteki
ATTTGGTTGACAATGTTTGTACTAATGAATCAGCATCGTGGCTTACGGTACCATTTATTCCTCTTCACACATAGAAATTTAAGCGGCTCAATAGTAACGACATCAAGGTGTCATTTCGTAGTCCTAATAAGATAGGAAAATATATTAAGGTTCAAAAGGATAAATGCCCCTCTACATCAAAAAGAAATGTAGTTTACAAGATCTCGTGCAACAATTGCGATGCATCATACGTGGGCCAGACAGGCAGACAATTAAAAACTAGAATTACGGAGCATCGTAATCATATCAAATATAATACATCTACTCGATCAGTCATAACGGAGCACAGATTACAGTATGACCATGACTTCCAATGGGACAACGTAAGAGTTTTGGATGAAGAACCTTGCTACAGGAAACGCCTAACTTCCGAGATGCTCAACATCAAAAAGCAGACGGTTAGTTTAAATTTACAAACTGACACGGAAGGTCTCCACAAGGCATATACTCCTATTATAAATAAACTTTGACTCTTTGTTACTAACTTTCCGTCTCCTCTCTCAGTATGTGTTGATCTGTATCGGTAATCGGATGTGTTAAGAAAAGTACATTATAATTGTCGCACAATGTTCGCGTTATATCTACGAATGGCTTATATCATTCATAACCGATTTTCTCTGGAAAATTTTAAATTAATTTTACACATGGCTTTTGGTAAGATATTATTTGTCAGAATTTATACGTTTAGTTTTTGTAATAAAACTTTATATTGTAATCAGATTCCGAAGAGACACTGACCACGAATGGCATGTGAACGGCGTAGATTGATACATCCGATTAGTATTTAATATGCGTTTTTTGCGTGAACTTTTTGTATATCAAATTCTTGTAAAATTGTATCTGAAGAGGGCTCAATCGCGTAGCCGAAACTTGTAGTTTCTCAATTTATTTAATTAAATGTTATGTGTTTCTCAATTTATTTAATTAAATGTTATCTTATATTTTATATTCAGACTGACTTAATCTTTCATGTTTTACCAATTTTCGGACTATAATTTTTATGTATTGACTCTTACTTCGTCCTTTATTTATTATTTTTATTTTTAATATTTCTTTATAAAGATAGAGCAGAGAAATATATTTTAAAAAAATTAATTTCGACGTATTATTTAGATTACAAAATCTTTAATGCCTCTTAATTATATAAAGTAAAAATACATAATAAAATATCGATATTTGTAAATACGGTTACTCTGCATTATTTTTAGATAAACATAAACAGGTATTTAAATAGAAATTAAATAAAATGTTCAAAATGACCACCTTCAGCACGAATGCAGACCCTTATTCTTCTATCAAAGGAATTCCGAACTCTTTGAGAAACATTTGGATCCCTCCTTATTTCTTCGAATCCATTTTAACCGTGTAGCCAGAGATCATTTGAATCGAAATTATGGCCAGAGAATGGATAGGGCGTGGAGGTCCGGTTGCCCTCAAGATCACCGAATATGAATCCATTTGATTTTTATTTATGGGGTCACGTAAAGTCAATAGTTTACAGAAATGCGCCCATTGCTGATTTAAGACAATCCATGGATTCGAAGAAATAAGGAAGGATCCAAATGTTTTTTCAAATAATCCAGTAATCGTATTTACAAATATCGAAAAATTAAAAAAATGAAAAGTAAAAAATTTAAAAATAAAACATGTATAAGTTATTTATGTTGAAACACTATGAAACAAATTATGATTGTAATTATGGAAAATAAATTTCAATTTTTTAACATAAAACTGGTTATAACTCGGAAACGACTTATTTCTAGATCTATGTTTATATTGCTTTTTTTCTTTCTTTTTGGGCCCCGAATCACTTCTCGAAATATTGACGCCGATTTTCTGGACATCCTGTATAGAGTGCTCTATAAATGCTGAATATGATATTAGGTCGATGCAAAAGTTCTTGTCGATGCGGATACATGTCTGTATACATGCCTTAGTATGATTTTATAGGCAAAAACGTTTATGATTTTTGTAAATTGACATCTCTGCATTAACATTTATGCATGATAAACTATAGATTGTAATACAATCTAACATTTATTACGATTAAAAATGGAGCCGGATAAAGAGTATATTCGTCACCGCTTTTTGTTTTGTTTTCACCAAAAGGAAACTGCTGCTGATGCACACAGAATTATTTGCGAAACATATGGTGAAAATGTTATAGCTATTAGAACATGCACGAATTGGTTCAAACGATTTAAAAAGCGGTGATTCCAATATCAGCGACAAAGAATGTTCCGGACGTCCTGCAGTTGTGGAAGAAAATGAATTGCAAGCATTGCTTAATGAAGATTCTGTTCAATTGACTCGTGAGCTTGTATTACAACTGGAAGTTGATCATTCATCAATTGTTCGTCACTTAAATACAATGAGAAAAGTCCGGAAGTATGGAAAGTAGGTATCACATGAATTATCCGAATGCGCAATTGACAATCGGTATATGTGTCTTTCATTGCTTGCTATGCAAAAAAAAACAAAGTTTTTTTGTGACGTATTGTAACTGGAGATGAAAAATGGATATTTTTCGACTACCCTAAAAGGCAAAAACATTAGATGAAGGCTAATCAATATCATCAACGCTACGCCGCAATATCCATGGTCATAAGGTTCTGCTGTGTATCTGGTGGGACCAAGAAGGTGTGCTCTTCTATAAGTTGTTGTCACCGGAGCAAACCGTTACAGGAGACCGCTACAGCAAGCAACTAAGGCAACTGCATAGCGAATTAATTCAAAAACGCCCGCAAATAGTCAGTAACCGTCGCAAGGTCATCCTACTGCATGACAGCGCCAGGCCACATGTTGCTAAGGAGATCAAGGAAGTATTGTTGGAGTTGAAATGGGAAGTTCTTCCATATCTAGCTTACTCACCAGACGTTCAGATTATCATCTGTTCAGATCAATGCAGCACGACTTATCTGATGATCGTTTTTCGTCGAGGATATATGAAAATGGGTTAATCAATGGATTACCTCAAAAGATGACTCCTTTTTTCGACGTGGTATTCGCATGCTGCCAGAAAGATGGAAAAAAGTCGTAGAAAATGATGGAAAATACTTCGATTAATATAATGTATCGATTTTTTTATTGTAATAAAAATATATTGCAAAAAATCGGCAAGAACTCTTGCATCGCGACCTAATAAAAAAAATTCCTGAGAAATTTTCATGGAGCTTTTTAATTTTAATCGCATATGATTTGCGAGGATTTGAGTTATTATCTTGACAATGAAGGACAGTTTTAAAATAGTTTCTTAATTAGACTCTAAAATTAGATTTTAAGTTAGTCCACGAATTTGTGATTAAAATTAAGATCGCTTGTAGTACGCGATTATCTTGCATTGGAAATAAAACATATCTAGACGTACGACACAAATTCTCACGTGATTTATGTAATAATTTCATGAAAAGCAGAAAAAACATAATCTATGATATATTACTCGAGATTAAATTTAAAATCATGTAAATAAAATGTAAATAAAATGTTTCTTATCGTTACATTAGAAGTGATAATTATATACATTAGTACGACTTCATGAGCATAGAAAATATTGAATCATTCCATATAACGTATAGCAATTATATTTCATTTTAAATGAGATACGTCACAGAAACGATAAGCATGTGATAAAACGATAAAAAAAATCTCGGAAATATTCCACAAAATTTCGATTTTCTATTAATCGTAGAAATTGCAGTTTAGTCCTTTGTGTTTCATAATTGGTAGTGTGATATATGAATGTTTATTTACATATTCAACACTGTTTGTTTACATATTCAACACTTTTGTTGATATGTTAAGTTTCTTAAAATCTCTGGCACATATCCTTACATTTAAATTTAAAAGCAATTTCGCCTGGAAGTCATTTCATTCCTACACAGAAATTTGTAATATACAAGAAGAAAATAATTATAATTTTCTAAAAATGTTTTTAATATTTATTATAAGAAACTTTCGTCTTATGATATGTATTACAAGATCGCATCCTTCTTCACTCACTTGTTTTAATCATTCATTATTGGTAATTAGACAAGTATTAGAAAATATGATAAAAATACGTACATATATGTAAATTATCCAACAACTTTTTGAAAAACAGAAAAAGACAAAGTTATATATAAAAAACATCCAACAACTTTTTAAAAAACAGAAAAAGACAAAGTTATATATAAAAAACAATAGCAAAAAAAAACGAAAAGCAACGATTCGTATAATTAAGCTCATTTCCGCTTGATAAGATATGTTTTAAAATAATCATGTTTTATAAAAATAATCATGTTTCATATTAAAAATCCGAAATTAAATTTTTTTTATTTCCATACGCTTTACTTAACAAAAGAGCAGATAATTTAAAGGCAAAATATATTACGGTATTGGAAGTTGTTTCTATTTATAACATAATTCTATTTTAGACTTTCTATCCAATTAGTAGACACATTAAGAAATAATATCAGCGAAACTACTGTAATTATTTGTTCAAATATAAAAGACCTATATGTTTTTTCTTATAGTCGAAGTTAAATTAAGATATATAAATAAAATAAGCATTGGAATAATATACTCGATTACCGGAGCTGTGTGTGTGTGTGTGTGTGTGTGTGTGTGTGTGTGTGTGTGTGTGTGTGTGTGTGTGTGTGTAGATATCTGTGTAGCATTATTTTAATCATTATTTTTTAAATTAAGTACTGCCCCGAGAAAGCTTACTTAGAATCACACTTTTAGCACCATTAGAAAAAGTAAAATAAAATTTTGTTAAGTAACTTGAAATGAAATTCTTGTGAAATTTTTTTCGATGATTTTTTTCCCAAAATAACAATAAAATCTGGATTAAAACGATAGTCAAATTCCAACGTGTTCATCGAAGAAAGTGCCCGAGATAACTAATCATCACGCTTAACGAGACCTTTGTGGCATCGTCCAAAGGCAAGCATCCTGTTTAGCACCATAGATGCCGCATTGTGAGTGACGACGATACGAATTGCAGTTGCTCTAATCAAAATCGACATTGATATCGACAAGGAAATGTCGTGTCGTACAGACATATATGTTATTGAGATAATCGATTATTCTGCATGCAGTCTCGTGTGCTTTGTCACGCAATGTATCACGTGGAAGCGATTACGAAAATGAAATCACACAGACAAGTCGTGATCCAGTTTATTCCAAAAATTATTATCTATGAATGTTATGTGGTAAATAAAAATGTTAAATATATAATATTCTGACATATAAAAAAACAAGGGTGCTCTATAGAAAAACAATAGTTTCCGTATAGAGAAACAATGTTTGTTTTTATTTTGTAAACAATTTATTCTCACACTATCCGTTTTATAGAACAATATGTGTTTTTTGTACAACTTCTTTTTTTAAATTTGTTTTATAGGTATATTTATTTGTAAATTGACATATGTGTGTATCGGTTGTTTGTTATTTCAAAAAATGCAATCAAAAATGGCGTAATAGTCTGGTGATTCTTTGACCTGTGACATAAAGGCAACGATCATGTGTTCGCGTACGATTTAATTCGTCAAATAGATAGATATGTTTCGTGAGAGTGTGGCATACAAAATGAGCAATCTCATCAATCCGATTTCATTAGACGGAAAATTTATCTTCTATATATAATATAATATTTAATTGATATTAGGTACCAATAATAAAAATAATAGTAAAATAATTTCAAAAAAAGAGGCGAAGAATCAAATTTTTAATACAAATTATTTATATTATATCTATTCTTAATAGATGACTTTATTGCTTCTTATATAATATAGATTGAACAAAAGCTATATCACTTCGCGTAAAGTAGTAATTTTAATATTTTAGACAGTAAAAAATCTGCAAGTTATATGAACACGATTAGAAACAAACAAAAATAGCATACTGAAACTTCTTATTTATTTATCTCTATATCAGTGACTTTTATTATGGTCGTTTATTATGGATCTTTAAGGTCATCGATAATGTATCGTATAAAAAGTAGAAATTCTTTACATGGGGGAGCTCTCTCTCTCTCTTCACTTTACCCATTATTTTCAGCCTTTTTTCTTTTTCTGTGACTCGTTTGCTTCGTTTAACTTTTCTATTTCTAATTCTAAGACTTTTTGTTTTCGTCGACATGTTGGCGTTTTGGAAAACCAGACTGTAATGTTAACGTTCAAGTTTAAACCTGCTAAAAGTCCAGTACCTGCCATCTTATACGATATTACGCATTATCACAAACCTAGAAACGCATCTTCCTCTTCGCGATACACTGGATCCTTGAAACTCAATGCGTTCACCAATTCCACATGAGTTAAAGGATGAGTTCGTAACTGTACCATACGCTTCGTAGTCATTACCTGTATCATGATAGAATATAAAAGAACGTTGAATTAAAGATAATACTGTAAGTACTGATAACATTGACATTTGTAATGTAAATTATCAACCTCATTGATTGTTGCTAAAATAGTTCCTATCGTGAAACCGTCGCACGCTTTGGCCATAGCCGACGTATCAAATTGTCGGCTAATACCCGAATACTAAAAATTAAAATTTTTACATGTAAAAATAAATTATTAACTGTATCAATATAAACTTATTTGATGAAATAATAATTGTTTAACGTAATAAATTAAGAGATTGGGCAATTATTATTAAGTGAATCAATAGATGTGTGTGTGAATAAATTAAAGATTATAACGATTCTTTAAACAGCAATTTAATTCATTAAATATAAATTTAAACACTTTGTACAACTCACTTTATATAATAAATCTTTCCATATAAAAGACACAGTGCCGTAATCTGGTCTAGGAATATAAATAACTTTATCATAAGCTTGATATAAAAGTTTTGGATCACCATCCCAAGGCTTATTAGATGTTCCAATAAATAAAACTCTGTCTTCACTCGTGATATTCTTCACTAATTTTGGCAAATCTTTTCTCAATCGTTTCGGATCGGTTTTATCAGTTTTTGCTACTTTTTTTATAAACGGCTTTTCCGCGTTGTCCATGAAAATCACTGATGGCTGCAGTAATCGCGATACCTTCGAAAGTATAGAGAATTACTTAGTATTCACAATATTATTCAACTCATCGAGTTGAAGTTCAACTCAATTTTATGAGTTGTTCAACTGTTGAACAACTCATAAAATTGATTGCTTATCATGCTCAAACTTATCATAATTATATTTTAACTCTTTTTGGGAACCGAATATCTGTTTCCGATCTTATCAGTAAATAAATCTTCTTAAGTCCTATAACTATTGTCTGAAACATTTTTCTATAAAACTTATATTTTCCGAGTTATTCAGGGATATCGACCTTTTGTTCCCCACCCTATACACATATAGGTAGAGTACCCATTGATAAGATTTGTATCATAAGAGCTAAAGTACGAAACATTACAAACCTTCGAAATCAGATGAACGAGCATAATCAAACCCGACTTGCCAGGATATTTACCAGCGATATTTGCCGGCGTAATATCGAAGAGTGTAGCTCCAAGTTCTGTACAGATCGCGTTCACCAAGAGTTTTTTGCCGCTGCCGTGCGGACCGGCTATCAAAACTGACCTCACGAGAGGTGTGAGTTCTCTCAAGATTTGATTACCCAGCGGAAGTATACAGTATTCAGCGATCAATTGTCTAATGTCGCCTGACGTTATTTAATTAATTATTATCAACTGCTTTAATTAAACTGTGTGATTCGGAAATACTTTGGCAAATTTTTGGCAAATTTTGAAAAGAATATTTTTAGCATAAATATCGAGAGACAGAGAGAGAGAGAGAGAGAGAGAGAGAGAGAGAGATGTTTATTTGTTGCAACAATATATCGAAAATACAAATTAATTTAAATGAAATAAATTTAAATATTATGTATTTAAATACCGAGTGTCGGAAGAGGATCTTTCTCCTTCATACGAAGATCGTGGTTCGCAAAAGACTTTTCACCTTTAAACTCGTTTAGCGAAACCTCACGGTGAAGTTTAATAATTCCTTGTGTGAGAAGCTCCTCGAAAAGGGACTCGGTCGTTCTGTCGGGTGTTAGATCTTTCTCCTTTTTCCTCTTATTTTTTTTTCCGCTCCTACGAATTCGCTTTTGAGGTTTCTTCGCGCGTTTTCCTTTGAGACCTTTGTCTCTATCTAACGCAAGCTGAAGCGCCTCTATATCGCCTAATTATAATTATCGTATCGCGTTATTAACAATCATATGAATGTTATTCGGAAAATTTGTTGTGCTATATAATCTGAATAAATATTATATAATCCCTCAAAAATGTAAAAAATGCCTTTAAATGAGCCAACACAGAAAGTCAGTGTGTAAAAAATTATTATTCTTCTATACATAGATGATATTAGAACAACTCGCGTGCGAATTATTCTCACTCTTGATATCATCTGTCGCGAATTTAAAGGCATTTTTTACATTTTTGATTTATTCACTAGAGCCTGAATTGATTTTTAAATTATTATAATCTTTCAATATAGAGAGAACAGCATCTTTTTTTGTACAATATAATTCTTTGTAATTTCTTGCAATAATTTTTAGCCAGTACAGGATGCGTGATCATTACATCGGATATTGTAGAAATTTACATACAAAATAATACCGCATATATGTATGATTCTCACTTTTCGACAAAAGGAAAGAGCATTTTAAATAAAAAAAATTAATTGAATGAAAAACAAACTTATCTTGTGTTGCTTTCAGCTTTGATCTTGATTATTCTTTTTTGAGAAATACAGTTTCATCTACCTCTCATCGTTTGATCCACTACTAGTCTGACTTCGTCCTCGATTTCCCTTGTTTTTTCCGCTTCTATCATATCACGATAAGGCAACTGCATCGGGTTTGCGGATTCATCCTTGTCTTTCCATACGTCTTGATACTCTTGAGTCGCGTGAATCAATTCCGGCAGAAAGTTAGAGGGGACAGATTTGAATCCTAGATCTGTCTCGTCTTCTGACTGCTCCGTTTCGCTATCTTTCTTCGATTTTGAGCGTTTCGATTTCTTTGATTCCTTTGATGATATCGCCGTAGACTTACTCACAGTACTTTCAGTCCCCTATAACAAGAAAAATAAGCAATAATAAGATTGAAAGACCGCTAATGTTAAACATAATAATTTTAAATTAAGAAGCGCCATAACGGTAAGATGTTGAACTATTGTAAAGAAAAATAAGAACAAAAAGCGCAATTAAACGTTATAGCAAAATTGCTTTAAGTCGGCCTTTGTCAATCTTTGTAGATACAAATTTCAATGTTTGATTATAAAATTAAGATATTTTAATGCTAATTAATCGATTTGATAATCACTTTATTACGGTTTCTTGCAATACTAATATAATTTAAACATTTCTAAAAATGAATTCCTGTACATACATGCATATTTATTAGTTCTTATTTTCTATGTTCTCTTCGTTATATACAGGGTGTCCCATAACTCACCTGACAACGCTCGTGGGCAGGTAGAGCGGACTAAACTGAGTCGAAAAGTCCTCTACTATTTTGTAATTTTCGCAATAATTAACAAGATATTAATTACTAAAAATTGCCAAATATTGGTCTTCAATAATTTTTTTCTCAAATACTATCAATTTTACAAAAAAACTACAAGAGACAAAAATTGTTTATTTTCTTCTCATAGAACTCTAAGAATTTTTTCAGAATTTTTTATTAACTTTTTAGTACTGCATTTTCTTATTTTTACCATCATGAAAATCCAGTATTAAAAAATTCTGAAAAAATTCTTAGAGCTGTATGAGAAGAAAATAAACAATTTTTGTCTCTTGCAGTTTTTTTGTAAAATTGATAGTATTTGAGAAAAAAATTATTGAAGGCCAATATTTGGCAATTTTTAGTAATTAATATCTTGTTAACTATTGCGAAAATTACAAAATAGTAGAGGACTTTTCGACTCAGTTTAGTCCGCTCTACCTGTCCACGAGCGTTGTCAGGTGAGTTATGGGACACCCTGTATATAGAAGTTTCAGACGCGCGCGTGTGTATGTACACATCGATACTTTACTTGTCTGCTGAAAATCATTCGCGAACCTCCACTTTCAGCGGATGGTAGATCAGGTATCTTTCCAGTTTGTTGAAAATAAGTGTCAATCCAATTTCGAATTTCACTCCGTATCTTTTCTTCCATAATAGCGCTTTTCTCCTTGCGAATTCTCTCCGTGGCTTCTAAAATTAAAGCCTCGTATTGCTGTTGAAAATTCATTTGCTTTTTGTATCTCTGCTGTTTCAGTTTTTCCGCTTGCTTGGCGTTCTCCGTGATTACTTGACTAGGCTGTAGCATTCCTTTGAGATAATTGATACGTTATAATCGTATACAATTAACATATGTTGATAGGTATCGAACGAGACGAGAACAGCAAGTATTCTCGTTTCTTTATCGAAACGATATTATAAATTTAGTAATTTGTTTATTTTTTTTGTCTTTTCGATAAGAAACAGACTATATAGGGAGATTTATTACGACTAGATTATTTTTACCTATAAGTAACATTTCCTCGAGACGTCTTTTGCGAATGTAGCATCTAGTGATATATCCTTTCCATACTTTTTGAATTTTTAATGCCGCGAGTTTCTCGCTCGTTTCATCTTTTTCTTCCACTTCTAGCTTTGTAGTCGATCTTTCCTTCATTTCGCGAACTTCTTTCATAAATTGATACCGCAGCCTACCTTGTCTCGCTCGTTCGTGAGCCTGAAGAATTAAAGTTTACAGACGGTTTGAAAAGTATGTAAGGTAGGATATGGATACGGATGTCATTTTTTATATAAAATGCATAATATACGTTTAACATATTACACATGTACAAAAACTAGAATACGCGTGGCAGAAGACACGACAACTTCACATATGGCGGAGTTTAGATTAATTTTGATTTATAGTATAAATATTCATTTTATATAAATATTTATTAAATAAGAAAAATAGAAAACAAAAAAGATATTTCCAAGATATAAATAATATATATTTTTGTTTCATTCATTTTTAATTTACATGAAGATATGAAGAATACTAATCTGGAAAAGGTTTGCTGGGCAAAGATCGAGGTGAGCTTCGTCAAGTTATTAGACCGAGTGGCCGATCGTAAACGTGTGTTAAAATGAATTCGATCCATCCGTTAGATATTTAGTCATTTAGTTGGCTGTCTCATATCAATTATACAGTTCTGTTTTTTAGAAACGCGATCACTGTAAAACAAGAGTCTTATTGTTAGTCGAATCTTTCTTATGACTCGCGATACCTGAATAAGTCGTATAGCCTGAGACTCGGTAATTTTCCTGGGCACAATAATCTCATGAAGCGCACCCAGATTTCGGAGTGTATCTTCGATGAATCTGCGTCTCCCTTCGATTTCAGCGATACGATCGTGTCTGTAGTACCTCGGTACCCGAATTTCGGCCTCCTGCGCCGTCACACCACACTCGATCAATATGTCATCGTAATAGCTGTGCTCCGAAAGATCGATATTGGCCAATTCGTGCTTCAACTCCAACACTCTACCCAGAGTTGCGTCCAACGATTTCTTGATCAGCAAACGCTTCTGAGGTTGTATCACTTGATCATAGCATTGCTCGAGTTTGTTACACGCGAGGATATATTTTACGTACAACGCCGAGACGACGTCGTGCGCCTTTCTACGGTCCTTTTGTGGTTTCGCACCTTGAAGCACCGTATCCGCTTGGATCGCCTCTGTGAGCGATGTTTGAGCCACTCTCCAAAGCTCGTTGTACGTCGCGTTCGACATTCTTCCTCAATTTTCTCAAGAATCGAACGCACTTAAAAAATTTTTACCCTTTAACGTCATCATTCGAATGTTAGCTACAGACAATCGATTGTTGGTTACCTAGCAACGGAATTATCGGTCAGGAATCGCGTTTGTCGCGTGACGACTGGTGATCAGGCAAAAGAAATTATTCTATCGAAATCTCTCGAATTAATTTACACATTTACAATATATTCTTCATCTTTTTTCTTTTTTCCTTTCTTTGATTGACGAATCATTAGAATATAAATGAAAATTGAAGGAGAAGGAGAGAACTAACGATTATAATAGTGAAATAGACACGAGTTTCTAAGTGGATATCTCTAATGAAGTTTTTTAACGAGAAAGAAATCAAGTTAGTCTGATTGTGACGATAAAAGATAATAGAAAGATAAAAGAATTTAATCACCCGCGGGAAAAAATGTTTCATATATAATCATATATGTATAATTATACATATAAAACTGTATAAAACCATATATAATTATATAAAAAATTGACATATTTTATATACAATTATATATAAAATATGTCCATTTATATAACAATTTTTCCCTTTTCTATTCGCTTTCCGCATTCAATATGGACGATTAAGTACACGTTTAAAAGAAATCAAATGTACATATTTATGTTTCTTTATTTGCAAATATCTATTCAAAAATTATCTGAGCATACGAAGGCTCGAAAATAAAAACAAATACTTTTAAAAATTGTCGCCACATTAAATGTAGAAGGTTTTTCCCACAAATGCTTTTCTCTTAGATAAAAAAAAGAACCGACTTTTCAAACTTTATATACGTTATTTTGACATGAAACTAATATTGTAAGAAAATTGCTGATTCTCTCGCTTTGCCTTTGCTTTTGAATGTGGATAATCGAAAATAATATTTATCTCGTTGCTTCGCAGGAAACGAAAAGAGACAGCAAGTTTAACCTGCAAGATAAACGGACGATCAATAATCGGCCAATTGTTTTTTTTTCGTTTGAAGAAATCAGCGACCTTACTCATAAGCATAATATTATATAAATGCGGTAATTGACCATATATTGATCTTCGACAAATAGCAAGAGCCATTTAAATATTGTAAATAGAAAAAAAGCCTTTTCTAAGATACGTCATTCTGAGATGATAATATACTATCTATCACACATAAGGCTTGTTTTTTTTTTATTCATCTCGCACGCTTCATTTTTTTATATTTTTTCCTTTAATCACTAATGTGAAGAGAAACAAAGAAAGATGAATTATGCAAAAAATGCAACTAAAAACAATTTATTATTACGATTAATTCATCAGATAATACCTATCATGGAATATGTCTGAGTGAATTCCGATCGGAATTATTCCTTAAAAAACACAATAGAAATCTAGGGAATAATTGAATAATTCCGATAGGGATACATTTCGAATAATTCCATATAATACGTACGTATTCTGATATCACTAATAATATTATTATCGTTAGTTCCGACTCTGTGCGTTTTCGTCGCGCGAGGTCATCAAGATTAATCCAGAACATCCGAAATGATCTCTGCCTGCCGAAAGTATAATATATTAATAAAAAATATTGACCAATATTGGCCAATATTAGCGATATCTGTATACATATTGATAGTCTGCAACTCCAAGCTCTCATTGTTAGTACGTGTAGACGCGACAAATCGCAGTACTCTCTCCTCTTCTAGATTCTAACGTCGTTTACAGAGTCAAGAAAAATCCCTTTCGATCCGCCCTGACGGTTTGATTTGCATCAACCACTGAGCTATATCAAGTGCATACAGTTACGGTGACCATATTTTCTTAAAGAAAATAAAGGACAAATCTGAAAATTTTAGAATTTTATTTTGTCCCTACATATTTTTAAACCAATTCGTGATTGTCAAAAATTTGTGCATTATAACATTTTATTGCACAGTATAATTAAATAGAGATAATGCGCAGTTTTCTGATAGTTTGAAACTGCAATAGTCTGCAAAACTGTAAGATATTTTCCGTAAAAATTTGCTCATTGATATAATATTATAGACATTGGAACGCTAGTTAGAAAAGAATTTCCCATAATGTCAAAATAAAGGACAGTAAAGCACAATATTGGAAAATAAAGGACAAAATTGAATTTTGAAGAAACAAATAAATCTAAAGGACAGCGACCTAAAAGACGTATGGTCACCGTATGCATACTGTACCTACTGACAATGAGACAAAAAGCATACGAAAATAGTTCAATCACATATCAAATTTAAAAGAAGCCATAATTGTTCTCTATTATGTGCAATTTATAAGAGGTCTGTTTTCTGTGGCTGAACTAGTGTACACTTTTGGAACTTAAAGTGAGATAGATGTATGTTTGATAGTTAACGAAAGCGAGAAAGAGAGTTCTAGTGCAGTCTAGTGCAGGAACAGAAAACAGACCAAAGAACAGGTCGATTTGAATAGGTCTCGAATTCTGATTCTATCCTAGTTAGCATTAGGTTTGTCGCGTCGCAAGCTCCAACGTGCTCCAACATGCTCCTACCATGGCTCTTACTTACTCCAATCCGTTTGATAGAGTGAGTAAGAGCTATGGTAGGAGCATATCGGAACATGTTGGAGCATGCGACGCGACAAAAAACCTATTGTCGTTCCATTCCACCACATTCCACGTTTCACGGTGTTCCACCTCATTTCACCAGTTAGCTACGGCAGCTACCTCTGTTTTAAAACGTCATTGTCATTTCAGCATTTTAAGAGTTCAGCGGGTTCAGCCATTCAACCCAAATCGAATGCTCGCTCCAGCTCGCGAATGTAATCTCTGTGAATAGACGCTCATAAATCGTTGATCGAAGGTGATGATAAGAGAGCATCCGCAGTAATGGCATCGGCATTGGAGCAGTTTGTAAATAACGTTCGAACGCTTTCGAAGCAAGGTACGATCGACTTTGGTTATTGTGAAAGCGTGGAACTTAACCTCAAAACGCAAAAGCAAAAAGCGAAGGAACAAACCTTAAAGCATTCCCAACGTAGACAACTTCTTTCGAAAAAAAAATGCTTGGATTTTTTAAATTCGCTTCGTGTATTTAATAATAATAAGAGCTTAGATAACATTTAGAAAAACGAATTTTTGTTTCCTTATCACTGTATAACCTACTTGCATATACAGGCAATTTTAGAGAGTTATATGACATCATAAGCAAAAGTGTTGAAGTATTAACGAAGAATGGACAACACTTGGACAACGTTTTGGAAACATTAGATCTGCAACAACATTCGTTAGGTATCTTGGCAGTGCTCTGTGCAAAATTTTCATTGCCTAATTCTAATGGCGGAAATAACCCTGATGCACATAAACTCTTATTCAATCAAGTTCAAGAGTTTATTATTGGTTGTAATGGAGAACAAGTTAGATTTGCACCAGATACATGTGAGTATATCAAGTCTTTTGTTATGATTTCGTTGATGGTATCATTATATATAAAGCATTATTATCCCATATACGTAAAAAGTTTGTTTCAACTGTAACTCCTAGAAATCGCTTGTCAATTTATGCTTGCCCCTTCCAATTTAGACCATTAATTTTTTCATCTGTTCAAAAAGCAAGTATCTTCTTTAAAATCTCTTTGAAAACTATTTTTGTACTAACAAATTTTATTGAAAAAAATATTCAGAATTGACTTATACATAAATTTGTATAATTTAATTTTGAAAATTTTGTAATAAAATCATATGTGCGTGTCGTAATTACAAATTCTAATTTGAATCCAAAATTAGCAAAAACGAGTATTTGCTATATTTATTTACAGCATTATGTGTTTGATATTAAATGTTTACATCACAATGCATACATTTATTTTATCAAAATTTTCAGTTTGGCAGATGTTCAATTTTCCAAATATATTAATGATAATATATTTGTTTAGTTTGTTGTCGAATTGTATTTATTTTTTATCTTATTATATGCAACATTAATAATTCTTATAGATGCAGACTTATGTCACCTGTTTACACAGAGTTTAGTCGAGTCAAAAATGCCATTACGTGGAATCCAATTGTTGTGCCGTGCAATACGCAAAATACAACTTTTTGACAGTCAGCTGACCTCAATACACGCGGACCTTTGTCAATTATGTCTTCTGTCCAAATGTTTTAAACCAGCACTCGAATTTCTCGACATAGATGTCACAGGCATTAGCCAGGAAGGAGGCCAATTTGATTCAAAATATTTCCTATTGTACTATTATTATGGTGGCATGATATATACAGCATTAAAGAATTACGATCGGGCTTTGTATTTTTTTGAAGTATGTGTAACGACGCCCGCGATGGCAGTTAGCTACATCATGCTGGAGGCCTACAAAAAGTACATTTTGATCTCGCTGATATTACACGGGAAAGTATTAAATCTACCGAGATACACGAGCCAGGTAATCAACAGATACATCAAACCGTTAAGCCAGCAATATCAAGAATTGGCTACAGCTTATCTGGTTAATAGTTGCGAAGAAGTACAGAGCATTATTACTAAATATCAGCAAGTATTTGTGAGGGATCATAATCTGGGACTCGTGAAACAAGTGCTTGCTTACTTGTATAAGAAAAACATACAGAGGCTGACCAAGACTTTCCTAACGCTTAGTTTAAGTGATGTTGCGAGCAGAGTTCAATTATCAGGTCCGGTTGAAGCAGAAAAATATATTTTAAATATGGTGAGTTTCTATGCCATCGCGTACTATGTAATAAATATTTAAAAATCAATTTTTGAGTCAAATTCTTTGATAAATTTAATATTTTTCTCTCTAACATAAATATATTCTTACCTTTTCTTTAAAAAAAAAAAAAAAAACTTAAAATGAAGTGAATGATAACGTTAGTAAAATTTTATTTTTTACTTTTTTAGTCACTTTCCTTTAGTCATAAAGATTCGTTTTTAAACTTAGCTAATACTCTAGAGCATTATACACAATGTCTGTAAAATACAAATTGATATTGTTCATTAACAAATTATATTTTCAGATTGAAGATGGTGAAATTTTTGCGACTATTAATCAAAAGGATGGTATGGTAGTATTTCACGACGATCCTGAAAAGTATAATTCACCACAAATGCTTGCAAATTTTGAAAAGGAAATGGCAGCATGCACAGAACTAGATAAACGAGTACTAGAAATGGAAGAGGAAGTTGTCCTTACCCCGCAATATGTTCGCAAAGCTTGCGGACAAAACGATCAGGATGATCAAGCCGCTGGACCTGCACCGACAAATGTCACAAATGCGCAAGGTCAAATTAAACAAAACACCTACTCTATGTAACATATACATGTCGTTGTGTGTTATCTTTATTAAAAAATAATAAGAAATCACGAAAAATCTTGTTGAGAGTCAAGACTTTAATATCTGAAAGCTTGTTTTTTGAACGATGATAGTAATTATAAAAATATTTTCGCGACTTGAGTGTCGCCTATTTTGTAAACAATTTACGAATACGAGTTCGTTTATATATAGGTTTTACGTATAAGTTGAATTATAAGTTATAATGATATATGTACATATACGTTACAGAGATATTATTTTATTATCATTATTATTTTATAATCATACAAATTAATGTGAAAATACTCTACTACAATATTATATTAATTATATACAATTACATACAATTTATATCTTTACGAAATAGCAATCATTCAATATTATTCATTTATCAAATCTCTGTAACATATAAAAATTTAAAACTAAGTTTATATAAATGCATGATTGTCCGCGCGCGTATCAAATGATCAGCTTCTTTAAAGTATTCTCTCACGATACATGTCCATTGTAAAATAATAAATAATTCATTTTGTACAAGATAGTTCCAAATTGCTAGTCAGCTTGTAATATATCCAAAACTTGATCAAATGTCCAAAAGGCTTCATTATTAAAATTATTATATACATGCTATAACTGAAAATTAGTATACGGCAATATTTTCTTGTAAATTACTATACTTTTAATATTACTTAAAAATTCAGTTTTACATATATGTGTAATCGCATATATACAAGTTGATTGGTAAATATTATATGAAACGTTGAAAGTAGATACGTTTTATATATGTATGTGCGTGTGTGCGTATATATATATATATATATACAGTGTCCAAAAAGTTCCGGGAAATAACGGCCAAATAACTCTTTAGGAAAGCGTTATCGAGAAAAACGTTAAATACAAAAATTGTAAGATTCAAAAAAATCTATTTACTGATTCATCAGTTTGATCGTGGGTGGCGTCGCCAAAGTCAGGTCAAGGTCAAATTGATTTTTTTAAAATGGAACACCCTATTTTTGATGCCAGAATCTAATAGCTGGTGTCAAGAGTTTTTCAAAACACTGTAATAAAGTTAACCGCCGGCATTACGCAAGGTGTCTGATCGACGACTAAAATCTCTTGAATGTTGTTCAGGATCATGTTCTGGATAACGTTTATCAAGATTAAGGCCAATGGAGGTTATACCTCTTTTCATCTTTACATAAAAATGAAATTTTAGTGCAAAAATGGAAATAAGAGGAATAATCTTCATTGGCCTTGATCTTAATAAATGTTATTCAGGACATGATTCTGAATAACTATTCAAGAGGTTTTAACCGTCGGTCGGACACCTTGCGTAATGCTAATGCTGCTAGTACTGTAACTTTCAAGCTTTATAACTCGAAAAGTACTTAATGAAAAATAACATTATTACAATGTTTTGAAAAGCTCTTGACACCAGCTATTAGATTCTGGAATCAAAAGTAGGGTGTTCCATTTAAAAAAATCGATGTAATCTTGATTTGACCTTGGCGACGCCACCCAAGATCAAACTGATAGGATCAGTAAATAAATCTTTTTTACCTACCCTAGAACTTTTGTATTTAATCTTTTTCTCGATAACACTTTCCTGAGTAGTTATTCGGTTGTCCCGGAACTTTTTGGACACTCTGTATATATATATCAAGGAAAAACCTTTATGGAAAAATATCAAAGAAGAGCTTATAAATTATTGAAAATTTTTAATTTGCAACATTAAATATCTTCACAATGTCCATTTAATTTTTTTATATCTTTCGGAATGTGTAAAAGAAAATTCTCTTTTTTGTTTCAGGCTGATGTGATATTTGTATAATTTAAATTTAATCACAAGAAGAGTTAAACTGAGTTACATTTTTAAGATAAGAATTGACCAATTTTCTTGAAAACCATTTCACAAATTTCTTCCATATCCTTGGATCCATCGATAAATGTTACAGTTTCATACAACTCATTGTTTTGTATAACTTCATTTTTGTACTTTACAAATTCGGGCCATACTATTTTGTCAAAATATCCCGGTACGTCAGGCGGCTCATATATACGATTTTTTCTTCGTTCCCAACATTGTTCCTTTGTCAACGTTAAAAAGTATTTACAGTCACATAAATCTGTGATGGCCTTATGTTCGAAGAGCAAAAAACCATCCAATATCAATAGCGTCTTTGAATCGGTCGGATTTTTTCCGGGAGACTGAAATATTCTTATAACATCTGAATACATTTTCTGCATATCCATGCTTGTTAGTAATTCCCAATTCATGTGATTCAATTCCTGTATCTTAACGTGACGTGGATCGTCTGGTGGCAAAAAATAGTTGTCTTGACGCAACAGAACGGATGTTGGAAAATAATCATGGATCTTATTAGCCAATGTACTTTTTCCACTACAGGTTGCACCAGATATACCAACAACAAACCACTGCTTCGTCATTTTTAATTTGCCTGCAGTAGTACTGTAGTAGTGCTTGATATAGTGTAGATAAGAAAGTTTATTAATAAGTTTATAATGTTTGAATAATTTATAGTAAACTGAACGATTCGACGTAATCCCTCCCTCGCTATCTCTCTCTCTATCTCTCTCTCTCTCTCTCTCTCGTTATATAACTACTTAATATTTACTTTCTTTACAACACATTCATGCACGTATATCACAAGTTGTATATATGAGTGTCATAGAACGCAATGTATGATTACGCAATGTTACAACGATAACATAGTCAATATCGCTGCATGTTCTGACAACTTGCTACTAAGTTGCTATTCCATATTTTCTATTTTATGAAACAAGTGTGATTTCACATGGTAAATGGTAAAGAGTATCAAACCACCGATGAAAATTAGCCCGAGACTCGCGGGAATTATCAAAGCCAGATCGTACGAGTAAAAAAGCGATCTTAATCTACCATCGTCGATGAACGGTAGACCGATTACCCACACGGTATAGTAGAGAAACAAAACAAATGTTAATATTAATATTACTTTTCCTCTTTGACGATCACTATCAAACATTGTTGAGCATTTCTATTTTGATTTTGTTGGTTTACACATTATGCAATCCCTTACAATCCAATGTCATTATCAATATTATTCTACATATTCTTGCTCAAAGTTCTTGAAATCTTCTTCTGTGAAAGCTGTTTCTTCTGACTTTTTGGGTTTTTCTTGTTGAATATATCTCTTTCCTACAGCACGTTGCAACAACTAAAAAATATTTCGTGGATTAGTCAAGACTATTTGAGGAACGTATGTAGCTTATAACAAGTCTATACTTTTAATTTAAACAATTCTCCTTGTAACTTTAAATAAATGTTTAAGTGTCTTTGTACAGTCCATGTCTTCAGATATTTGTTTTAAAGCATATGATACAAAAGCATAAAATAAGAGAGTACAACAGTATAGAATATAAATATGAAAAATTTGTCCAGGTTCAAAATTTATAAAACATAATTTCTCATACATTGTTTGCTGTTTTAGCATCTATCCGATTACTGCTAAGTAAAAGGAGTCTTTGCACATTTTCATCAGTAGGATCTTTTTGAGTGGCTAAGCGTTTCTGAGTCTCATAAACAGTAGTTTTACTGGATCGACCCAAAATAGTATCAAGATCTATAAAAAGAAAATATAGAATTTAATTTCTCCTATGTATCTTTCAATATATATCCAATAATATATTTCTTATGAAAATATAATAAAATATTGTAATTAAATAATTTAGTATAATTTTATAATCTATAACTATATATATAAAAGATGTAAAGAACAGTAGATTTCGTATGACTCATCTAATAGATTATACATATTTAAATGATTAATTATAACCTGTCTTGTCGTTTTTAGAAATTATCCTATGTTTAGTGGGAATTAGATCCAAGGCTCCTTTATATCTAATATCTTTACGTTTCTTCTTCTTCCTTTGTTCTGAAAGTTTATTTTATCTGAAATAGATATTTGTATGCGCATTGTTTGGGCTGCATTCCGTTTCATGCATGATGCATCTTTTACCTTTGTTATTCACCGATTGTTAAATAAGGATAAATAATGCATTATGCACATCATGCGTGAAACGGAACGTGGCCTTGGTAAAACGTACACGAGGTTTCAATGGACTAACCTCTCTGCAAATCTTCTTCGTAACCCAATAATTCTAAGCTTTTATGCACGAGTGAATTAGACATTTCTCTGTACGTCACGATATAACTTAATTTGGTAAAGGTATAGAATACCCGTCTCACCTCCGATTTTGATGAAATTAGGCTTATTCGACGTGTTTTTGCACGAAATGAACGAATGTGGCAGAAAAAAGTGCCGCTCTGGCCTCTGAACCGAGATATTTAGCGTTAAAGTTCACGGCCGTTCAGGTTAGAAAATCTGTCATACCGACTCGATATAAGCGCTATAAGTATGCCTTTTTCATGCTCTGTGACTTAATGCGCATGCGTTTAGTCACTATTCCGTACAATAGAATGCACGAAATTTAAAATCAAATTAAAAAATGAATTAGTTATTCGTGCAATGTTTCTATTATACATGGTTCTATTTCAAATAAATCAACCCATGTGGACAGTGA
>NW_017257086.1:669029-669298 GCF_001594055.1 Mycetomoellerius zeteki
AACGCGTCGAATAAGCCTAATTTCATCAAAATCGGAGGTGAGACGGGTATTCTATACCTTTACCCTTAATTTATATAATGACGCAGATTATTCGTTAAATTGCTAAAAAACATCGATAAAAAACATTGGCTGTGTTCAGCAGAACGTTTGTTTTGCAACTGTTGGAAGTTTCCTTCGCGCTAATTGGATCATACTTTTAGATCTAGAAGAATGGTCCTATCTCAGCAGACAATCATAAAACGGTTGCAAAACTGTTGAGTCTGCTGAAC
>NW_017257086.1:671103-687769 GCF_001594055.1 Mycetomoellerius zeteki
TATGACCGCAGCCGATATTCCATAGAATTCACTAGAATTGTATGAAACTACTAAACTTGGGTTTTTACAAATGCTATATTTCGAACTGTCTATATACACACATAAGGTCTGTTCGCGTTGCATGAAATCCCCAAATATTTTTGCACTTAAAATGAGATAGATATATATTTGGCCTTGAAAAGAGAGAAAGCGAAGATGCCGAGTGCCAAATGCAAGTAACGCGAACAGACCTATACCATGTGTACGTGAATGTATGTGTAATTACAGCTGTGACCTGTGCCAGCCGATATGGCTGATATCGTTCATATGTATAAACATGGCGGAACCTGCGAATAATTCGGAGGATGACAGACTGTCATGTAAGATCTTGATTATCGGTGCTGGTATGTCTGGATTGTCCGCGGCAACTCATTTATTGAAGAATAACGAGACGGATTTTCTTATCGTCGAGGCGCGCGGACGTATAGGTGGACGAATCATCGCGGTGCAAGTCGGTATGATCAGTCTAACCTCTCCTTATCTTGACAACTTGTTTCTAAATTTATTTACTTTGTGATATGACAGTGACCGACTCCACATTTATAGCAACAATATACTAGGAGGTTTAAAATCACCATTTATCTTTAGAACTTTTGAATATTTATGTATAGATTCTTGTTAATTATGTGACGGTAGAAGACGAAGTAGAATCAGAACTTTAAAGAAATATATATATCGGTTTTTCAGAATAAATATATATTTATGTGAATTTTGTATGACATTGATTACAGAATACAGAATTTTATATATAAGCAGGGAAATATTATTTGTATACTTAACAAACTTTAAAAAAGTCTTTTGTCAGTCTTTTGTGAAAAAATTTTTCATCAATTGTGTATTTTATTATTGTTATGATATAAAATAATTTTATTTAGAAAAATCTGAAATGTCAAGTTATAACATTGATATCTTTTCTCTATAGAAACACACATGAGGTGTTATTGCTATCATTATTTAAAAAAATAAATAGACCATCTTCAAAGAAAAGTTTTTTGTCTATCTCATCTAGGCAATGAAAAAGTTGAGTTAGGAGCAAACTGGATCCATGGAGTGTTAGGTAATCCTATGTTTGAGTTGGCGATGGCAAATGGTTTAATAGACATTGTACATGTGCCGAAACCTCATAAGGTAGTGGCAGCATTGGAGGATGGAAAACAGTTGCCATTTCCTGTATTACGAGAGATCTACGAGGCTTACGTATGCTTTTTGAGGCGATGCGAAGAATACTTTCTGAGCATGTACAGTCCGCCAGATGGTATAACCAGCGTTGGGGCACATATTGCGCTAGAAGCAGAGATTTATCTGTCTTCTGTACCACCTGAACAACGAAGAGTAAGACAACTGATCTTTGACTGTTTACTCAAAAGAGAAACTTGCGTCACGGGCTGCGACAGTATGGACGATGTAGATCTCCTAGAAATGGGCTCCTACGACGAGCTTCAAGGTGGTAATATTAGTCTTCCGAATGGATATAGCGCTATATTGGAACCAGTTTCGAAACACATACCAAAGGACCGTATTCTTATGAAACATGTTGTAACAAAGATTAGGTGAGCTTACAATAATTTAAGAAATGCATGAGAATACATCAAAATTTGGTTGAACATGTAACAAAGACTAATGTGGACTTGTTATTCACTTTTATTTTAGATGGCAAAAACAACAATGTTGTCAAGACGATGTTGATCCTACAGGAAAATCTGATTTTAAATCAAATAGCCTTATAGAAGTACAATGTGAAAATGGAAAGACGATCACTGCGGAGCATGTAGTATGTACATTACCGTTAGGCGTTTTAAAAAGGACAGCTAAGGATTTGTTTGAACCGTCGTTGCCCACATACAAACTGGAAGCAATAAACAGACTAATGTTCGGTACAGTGAATAAGATATTTCTCGAATATGAACGGCCTTTCTTAAATCCTGGTGTATCGGAAGTGATGCTCCTTTGGGATGACGATCGATTATCCGAAGCAGAAAAGCGGGACATTAGTAAGACCTGGTTTAGGAAGATATATTCGTTTATTAAGATCTCGGACACGTTGCTACTCGGTTGGATATCCGGTCGCGCGGCAGAATACATGGAAAAGCTGAGTACAACAGAAGTGTCAGAAGTGTGTACGACAATCCTGCGACGATTTCTCAATGATCCTTTCGTACCGATTCCGAAGAACTGTTTGTGCACCACGTGGCAATCTCAACCGTATACGCGAGGTTCATACACTGCGATGGCTGTAGGAGCGAGCCAATTGGATATCAGAAGTTTGGC
Organism: Mycetomoellerius zeteki; assembly: GCF_001594055.1. Taxonomy (NCBI): domain Eukaryota; kingdom Metazoa; phylum Arthropoda; class Insecta; order Hymenoptera; family Formicidae; genus Mycetomoellerius; species Mycetomoellerius zeteki. The sequence continues at coordinate 673,411 of NW_017257086.1, forward strand.
CGAGCCGTTGGTTCAGGAGAAAACGGAAGATAACGCAGACGAACCAGTCAAAATTCTGGTGGCATTTGCGGGTGAACACACCCATTCCTCGTTCTATAGCACAGTACATGGGGCATATTTGACTGGCCGAACAGCGGCTGAATTATTCTTGGGTACTAAACAAAGTGAGAAGCATGCCTTGAGTCTTAGTTGCGAGGATACCAGTGATCTCAGTTCGTGGATACAAGGCATTTCTTTAAATTAATGCATATTTTTTTTTAAATAAGAAAACTTGTGACATTAAAAACGTTTATAGATGTATTTAGCTAATATACATACGCGTTTACGTTTGTGCAATTGTTTTTTTTTGTAAATACTATAGTGAAACAGCCGTCATTTTACATCGTGTACATAATGGTGCTTCTTAGGACTTTAAGACTTTACAGTTATATGTGAATAACGTGTGCATTTATTTTATAATATCGTACTTTGTTAAGGAATAACAAGTAAAACTTTCACCGAAACTGCATATTAGCGACATTGTATATACGATGTCATAAATGCTGTGAATGATGTCACATAAAATTCGGCGAAAATATTTGAAAATACATAGAGATAGGAAATATCTTGAGAATGATAATGAGCAATGGTACGCGCACGTGTTTATGCAAGCTTTTACTTTATAAAGCCGAGCGAATCGATATAATGTTATTTGCTAAACTCGTGTAGATAATATATTGAATCGAATCCAAAGACAAGCCTAACTCTTAAGTATTCGTGCGAAACATAACAATATTTCTATGATTAATCTTTTCATAAATACACACACACACACAACACACACAACACACACAGTAGATTATTGAGATTTTATAAAAATTTTCTTTGACAGTGCATTATATATTATTTATTCTCAATTTTCTCGTACATGGTTTTTTTTAGGTATGAATTATTAGCTTGCTTTTTATTATTACTCATTACATATTGTACTTATTGTTTAGTAAAACAAAGTTTTATCATGGATTAACTTAATCTAGTCATTGAAATTGAGACATATAAATGGTATTTGAAAAATAACAAATTATGTCACTGTGAAACAGTTCTATAAAATAGAACAGGCATTTATATACGTATTTTACGTTTCCTCATGCGATTATGTGCCATAAATTGATTAGCATTAACTTTTAAAACGTTAAGTGAATGAAGATACGAAAAACATTTATCTTCTTGAAATAGTTCAACTATACATATGTGAATTCACGTAATTAATGAAAATAAAAGTAATTATTTATTAATGAATGTTGCACTTCTTTGTTTGTATTTCTTTAAATTAATATAACATTTATAAAAAATAAGACTAATATTATTTTATCATTTAAGATTCAAAATTCATGTTATCAAATTAGAAAAAAATTACATATAATAATATTAGTTAACGCTACAATCGTATTAATTTTTTATTATATTGATGAAAAGGAAACAGCAAGTTTATATTTAAACATATTATATTAAACCCCCCCCCCCCATTATCGTTTTCTCATGATATATTTTATTTCTTTGCTATGATTATATGTATGAATATATCTTTATGATTTTTTACCATTTTTAACTAAATAATTTTTTTATTATTATAACAAAGAAATAATTTAAACAAGAAAAAATTATTATTTTTCTTTATTTAAACAATAGTTTAGATATAACTACAATTATGATTTATACAATATATATATGCGTATATAAAAGTAACAGTTTAATATAATAATAATTATTATAATGCCACACATTTACATAAATAGTAACTTGTTGATAATTATTATAATTATAATAATTATTGATAATTATAATAATACTAATTTATAATAATTATTATTATAACTTTTAAGTATACTACAATATATAATTATCACTGTAACACATAACAATTTTTGATGACACATTATATTCTGTAGTCTACGATACTATCACACACACAAGAATAGTATGTTGATAAAATATTATTCAACATTGTTTTATTTTTATGGCTAAAAGTCATATTTTCGTTTTACGAATGATAATTTTATGTCAATTTAATAGGCAGCGTAAAAAGAGATAAATATTTGAATTTTTTATCTGAAATCATTATTTTTTAGTATTACAATATTTTTAATATTTTTTTAGTATTCGAAAATTTTTTTCTATTATCGTCATCTATTTCTTTACTTCTTCAACACTATCTTTTTTATTTATTCTAATTAATGTATAATGTATAAAATTGATAGTTTTTCGCATGATTAAACTTAAGCCGGCTACATTGAAGATCGAAGATATAATCAAATATATTTGATCGCTTACGATTAATTATTGTAATGCTATAAATTATTACATAATTTAAATTGTGATAAAAAAATTAGTATTAAGTAATTATCAACAACGTCTTTAACATATGAGCGAAAATGATTTCGTATTAAATAGACGTGCCAATGACTATGCGCGATATTTGGATTGACTCAGGTAAGTCACCCCAACTTCATACGTGCACGGAGCAACGATTGAAACAATCGCTGAAGTAAAGCAACGTGATATCTCAGAATGTAAAATATACAATACATCCCTGTATAAAGTTCATCATAATTCGACATTTGAACCGCTACGACGAACGTATCGATTGAAGTAATCCGGTCGCCAACATTTACAGCTTCCCGGTACCAAGAACCAATCGTAATATAGTCGTACCTAAACAGAAATAAAATAAAAAAAATAAATATATTATTAAAAAATCATCCGTTAATTTATAACATTAGACAATATCAATCGATATATTACGAAAAGAATTTTTAAAAATTATATAGATAAAAACCAATTTTAGAATATAAGCTATAATACTTAGCAAAAAGTAAACTTTAATTACTGATATTTGATCGTGTTGGAAGTTCAGTAGGTAAGTGAACATAAGAAAAGCGAAGATGTAGCTCTTACTTGGAAGCAACCCATTTCATCGACACCATCACAATGATGTTGTTGAGAACCACCATTATTACGCGCTTCTCCCGTGCTCGCGCGTTTCTGCAAATATTGCTGATAATTTTGAAAATCGTGAACTGGTGGTGGTGATCCAACGACAGGATCTCGAGTAGCAGATCCGATACCGGCACCCCCTTGATTCTCCTCTAAGAACGTATCCGGGTAAAATATTTCAGCGACCAATAAACTCGTCCATCTTGGCGACGATAAACATCCCCCATCCAAGTAATGGCACCTCGATTGCCTACAATGATGACGAAAATATCACTCTGAACTTTAGACGGCTAGCTACACTGCAAATTACTATAATTGGAATCCTACATGCATCTGGTGAGTTCGATTGTCTGCGTAAAGTAACCTTCGTAAGGTATCTGCACTACGTATCTCCAAACACCTTGATAATTCTTGGCGAAGACTGGAGTCGCATACTCGACTTTGGCTGGACATGGTGTCGGTGGGCCCGTATATTCCGTTTTCTCTTGTGATGGTACGCGTTCTCCTCGTCGATAATCTGATGTCGAAGGTTCATCCCGACGTTCGATGGCTGATGCCGATGATGTGATCGGCTCGCCTTGAATTGCTTTAAATAACATGCACATCCTATTTGCCAAAAAGAAACAACATATTATTAAGATTGCGTTAATATATCTGGAAGAAAACTAAAGAGAACGATTATCGTCTCGATCGTTTAAGGATCTTCTCTTCTCCTTTCCTTTCTTTTCAAAAGGAAATCATTTTTTTTTAAATTATATTATTTTACAACTATCGATTGCTCGATACTTCCGGAAAATTTACATCAACTTTCTTAAAAAATCCGTAAAAAAATAGTTCATTGTACGTTACCTGTTCATTATACGGTTCATTATACGTTCATTATACGGCTATCTGATTGCTAATATATTGCGAATCTATATGCATAGGTAGAAGTGGTAGAACTTGAAACTTATTGAGACGTAATTGAAACAGTGAAATATACTTACACTCCACTACCGTTATCGCAAAATTTACGACCATGTCGACTGGAATCCGTGACTAAAGTCGAATCCAATGGACTGGATCTTTTGCTTCTATCATGTTTTTCTTCTTCGTCTGTATCAATGCTATGGAGAGAGAGTTAGTTGTGTGTTAGTTGATTCGATATATCAATTATTAAATATCCATTATTAAGATAAAAATTAAATATTACATTATACTGTTGCAGTTTTCATTTATTAAAAAGAAACTATAGATATGTATAGATATGTATCATATGTATAATATTTGAAAAACAAATGAAAAAAAATTACTTATATAAGACGTATATACATATGAAAAGATGATATATAAAATATTCAAACTTAATTTATAAAAGAAAAAGTTAGCAAGTTGAGAATGCAAATTGTGAGAACAACATACTTACGAATTTTGTGACAATGGATGCACTTTGGCAACTTTTGGCAGCGAATCATCAGCCTTGAGAATTGGTAATGCCTTACTGAGGAACTTGAGAGTATGATTCTTTATCAGTGCACTGCGGAAAGAAATTACAAACGTGGCTAATTTAATAAAAATTGTTTAATGCCGCGATCTGACTTTACTTAATTTATTATCTCTCACTTACAAAGGATATGACGAGCCGTTTACGTATTGGTTCATTGGATTTCGTGGAATATAGCCTTTATTCAAATCTCCGCATATATTATGTATTGAAACGTATCCTTTTCCATGTTTATCGTTACCTATAGAAAATATAATATAAATGACGAATTATATAAATATAAAACATCATTAGTATCGAAAGTCAAGATACTCAGTTTAAAATAAATTATATATGTATTATTATACAATATGATTTCTTTAGTTATTTCTTTAATTATTAAAAATGCGAATTTTTAACTATTATAGGAACCGATAATTACGGGACAATTCTTGTAAATAGCATTAAATGTAATTATAAATAAGTATATTGAAACAAATTTAGGTTTCGCTTTGCTTATTCCGGACCTACCGTAACATTCTTTATCGCTGTCAATGTAGGGCGGTGGCCGAACTCTCGGTGGTTCCGCATTCGGTGATTCGACGAACGCATAATATCCTTCTGGAGGCTCTTCCGTTCGCGTGGACTCGTTGTCGTTAACAACTGGTTTGATATTTTTGGACTCATCTTCGGCGTACGATGATGCACACAAGAGTATCATCTAGATAACAATGATTTGTTTTACAGAAGAAAATAATTACAGAATTACGACACATTAGCGTTTTCTCAGCGTCACACAGTTTATGCGTGACGAACTGATCGAGCAGTATATTCATAATACGGCGATCATCGAGAGTTGCGGAATCCGAGATCATCGGATTATCTCAATAACGATTGAACAAATAAAATTCTGAACAGACTCAATTGATTGTTTTAGTTTGAATTATATAATAAAAGTGTCATTTTCATTTTTTCTCTGCATGCTCTATGAGCGAAGATATAGATGTTTAATCACGGTTTATACATCTTAGATATATGTAATACCTGTAAGTGTTCTGTAAGCATCTCTTATTTTTTCGTTTAAAAATTTCAGTTTGCTCCACAGTATGATTAATTAATTTAATTATATTTACTAATAAAAAACTAAACCTGAAGAAAAATTTACTCAATAATCCTTAGCAATACGTTACAACTAATGGATCAATTTCTTCGAAAAAACAAAACGCAAAAGATTCAACAATTATATAAATATTTAAACTAAGTATTATGTAATTTATAAATAATATTTTTTAATTTTGTCGCAATTATGACTTATATTTGATTTTCTCGATCTTTTCGCTGTAATGTCAAACCTTTTTTTTTTATATAAAATCTCTGCATGGGTAACGGATAACAGGTATTACGTTACATCGCGTCGACATCGACGATGATTACGAGATATTCCTTTAAGTAGTTAGTGAGGTATGCGTACGATGCTAACGGTACACGGTCCACGATCCACGCTTCTCGCTGCGGGCTGTTCAGCCTATTTTATAACGTGCGTGTTACTCGAGCGTTGCCCTACTAACCGAAGCATTATACCGTTTTACTGATGAATCTTCTTTTACACATTCCGGGACTAACAATTCAAAAACAATATAGAGAATAATATAATATGAAGCTAGAAGATACACACGTGCAGATACGCAAGTTTACATGCGTTTTTTGTCTTATCCAAAACATCCTTAAAACTCTCTAATATACCCTTAAAGCGTACGATGTTATATAGTTATAACACATTGCGAGTTTATCTGTTAATTTTTTAAAGACCGAGGAAGGATTTCGCATAGAAAACAACAATCTATCTATTGTCTTTCTTACTCTTTCCGAAGATGCAGAAAACGTTAGTTCAAGTATCGCTGCAGATTTGACAAAACGATAAATTAACATACCGAGACTTATATAACATAGCAATATGCACACAATAAAGTCTACAGTTTTTTAGGAAAATGAGAAAGAATTTTTATTGATTTCTATTGGCGAAATAATATTATTGACAATAATTTATTCGTAGTTCGTACAATTTTATTATCTAATTGAATCGTAACGTGCTATAGCCCGGTTTACTTTGTTTTCGACTTGATCTATGCGTAAGTATATTATAGGAGGATGTAATTATTAATTAGCGAATCCTTTATTAAACTACGGTACAAGTCGGTGAAATTTGACGATTTTTAATGTAAAAATTCTTCTCATTGTAAAAGATGGATGTCCGTCCTACTTTCTTGCAGCAGATCTGAGCGTTAGGAAGTGCCGATACAGTTACGAGGACAATGACGTCTCCGAACCGGTATCGACAGAAACGGCAGACTCGATTTGTTTAGCAGGACACAGCCGTAGGTCGCCAACGATTGCATAAATATCAATCTCGAATTTGCTTCTTCGAGAATAAAGCGTTTTAAAACTGGTAATTTCATATCTATTAGTTTTTTTTCAAAAAACAATTTTCTTTCTGGTATTGCGTCACTTTTAAGAGAAATGCACTGCAAAATATGATGACGATTGTACAAAATTCTTTGACTATTGTTCCCTTAATTTTTAGTTTTGTGAATATAAATCACGGAGAGATTGATGTTGCGGTCAAATTTGATTTCTTATAATTTGTTTTCGTATGCAAATCTGTTTCTTAATATTTGCCTTATTTTTATTTGTGGATTTTCAGTTCAATAATTAAAGTTTAAATTTATAATAGAAATGTTTGAGAACGTATGAATTTAAACGCAATAAATTTTAGTTCTAAAAATCTTTTTTATTAAATTAAAGCAAATTTCTTCTAAGAGAGAGTAATTAGAATTACTTTTCTTTTCTTTTCATCTTGAATTATAGATAACAGAAAGTTATAAATAAAATGACGCCTACATGTCAAATTTTGGTTAAGGAAAGGAAATATAGTTCGCAAAGAATTCAAAGAATGAAAAAGAATCAAGTTAAGAAGAAGAAGATCTAATACGATTCGTTTGTTGCTCATGTTTTAAAGAGTGAATGATAAAAATAATGTTCGTAACTTACAACAAACGTACGAAATTCCATGGCGTGTTAATTCACTGTAAAGATCAAGGAAGGAAGAAATTTCCTTTTATAATAGCCGCGGCTGTCAAGATGAGTTTTCTCGAGACTATTTCGCGAGCCGGTCGAACCTGTCTACCAGCCAACGGTCATAGCAAAACTGAATTTTACTCTTCACCTGCACTGCGCCGCTCAAGGGGCCGCTTACCTTCACCTCGGTCATGTACTTGACCGTTGTGTCGTAGAGAGGAATGCACACGGAGGTATTTGGTATTCAACCCGTTATTAAAGACCACGAATTATAATAGAGTACGACCAAAATCGTGTTTTTAGTTAATGGAAATAATCTGTGAAAAAAAATAAGACAAAAGTGTGTGTACAATATATTTTTTTATAAGAGATTTTCTTTGAAAAAGGAAATTGATCTTAAAACATCGCATTCTGTACAAAGAATTTTATTGTTAGTTAAAGAGTAATGTTTATTTCCTATTTATGATTTATTAAAATTATTAATTCTCTTATCAGAGCAGTTGTCAATGAAACAAAAGAATCTATCGCAGAATTCTAAGTAATCGCCATAAATTAATTACAAGTCGAAAATTTTTATATTTATAATCGTGTATTAATATGTTAATACGTGTGTGTTTGTGATTCATGAAAAATTCTTTATTGTAAAAGACCTAAAACATATTGTCTTCGTTTTAATACATTTAGAAACATGATTGATTGCAATATAATTGAATCAAATGATGACATATTTTAAGCGTAATTAACGATCAATAAGTCACATTCAACTCCGTCTCATCCTTGTGATAGATCATAATGTCTTTCAACATCATGTTCAGTCCATCGTAGTGGAAGTTGAAAACAGGTCTATCCAAGGGGAATCCGTACGACTTATGATCAAATTTGTAATCACCAAAGATGCGGGACATAGAAGGAATCAGTTCTCCTTCGACCGGATTGATGTATACGAAGATGTGGAAAGGCATACCCTCTTTCTTGCCTTTGAGCAAGAGCAAGCGCTCGGGGAATCGATGGATTCTTTCCGCGTACGAGAATTTATCGGAACCATCCAAAGCCTTAAGCACCTTCTTGTATAGTATTTCGCTCGGTTCTGGATCGGGTACGGTGAAGAAGCAGTCTTGGCTATTTCGGACAATCTTGTTCGCACCGGCATTTACTGCAATGCAACGTAGAGAATTGAATTAGAGTCTTTTTTTCCTATATCTATATATATAATCAAGTACGATTGTACGTGGGTGGTTCAAGTCAAACCGGGACTTTTATTCTCATGAACATAAGAATAAAAAAGTCTCGGTTTGACTTGAACCACCCTCGTACATTCATAGTATAGTAAGACATAAATCGAGATATTAACGATCGACTACTCAGTTGTCCATTTCATAAAAGTATATTAAGTTTTCAGCGAAATCAATCGGTTTGTGATGAATGTCATACTTTGGTCCGAAGAAAATGCGTATCACGGCTTTCATAGATTTCTCGGCGTTGATAGTAAGATGGAAGCTAAATGGCTTGTGATTCAGACAAATTTTGATCAACGTGTTTTCCGTTTCCTTCGCATCATCAATTATCAAACCATTGTTGATCGAAGTATCGAACTGATCAAAATAGGTAGTTAATTTATTTACGACAAAGGACTCGATCTTCAATTCGGGATAAATAATTTCGTTTTTGTTGTATGGTTTCTGGTACATTTTGTACCTAAACAAACATCATTTTCGTATTGTTGAAAGGAGGTCGTCATTTTAAGTGCAAAGTATTTAAAACACTTGCAGAGAATTTTACTTTTAGGTCTTTTAGATAATACCTCAAATAGTAGTACAATATTCTTTTGTAAAAACAATAAAATGCAGGATCTCTCATGGACGTGCTGTAAAACTCGAGGGCACTAGGTATAATCTGATATGAGGTTAACGGCTCCAAGTTGTATCTAAAAATCTTTCTCGCAAGTAGATTGATGCTGCCGTAAAAATCAAGATTGCAGGAATCCATATATGCCCTCAATAATATTACTAAGAATGTTGAGACCCTCGAATGTGTAGATGTTGATCATTTTGCCAGTTGCGTCCAAGAGAAATCCCGAGTCAATGGCTGCCGATATTCGAGATTCTATGTCTTCTATGTCCTAAAAGCGCAACAATAAATTAATTAATGTGCGCTCATAACGCGCTGCCGTATATTGGATGATAAAAACGAAAAATAAAATAAGCGACTTAATAAGCATTTTTTCTGTCTATAAGACTAATGAAATTGTGTGTTTAGATATTGTATATATTACGATACGAAATATTTAAATATCCTACGAGTCATCCTAATAGTCAAACTTGTTCTGCGTTAATAGTAATTGGCTAAGCTAAACTGCACCTTTATGTGTATTTGTAATAGGGGAACTTGCTCCAGAGAGAGAGAGAGAGAGAGGGGGGGAGAGGAGAGAGAGAGAGAGAGAGAGAGAGAGAGAGAAAATGGTCTCTGTGGCATTGGCAATCCATTGTGATAGGTCATTGTCGGATAGTATCCGACGTAAAACTCGTTGTGCCAGTCGAAATTTTGGATTTTACCAATGTCGTTGGATAGCCGCTCCAAATAATAACGAGACAGCAATTGTTTGTGACCGTAAAAGTAATTCATACCGCGATTCTTCTCCAAGCCGAATTCCTCGCCCTTTAATCAAAATGAATATTCTTGTCGCAAGTAAAAGTAGAAAGCGTTCAAACCAATATCCTCGATAAAATAATTCATCTTATGCTTCACATCGTACTCGCGGGACATGTACCATCTGGAGTAATTTGCCAGAATGATGTAGATATCGTATCTATCGAACTTCTTCGAGTCTACATTGAAAACGGTTCAATCGAAACACGTAAACTTTAATTATAACACTAAAGATTTAATAAATAAAATTTACATTGAAAATAATATCTATAATCAAAGAAAAATATCACGACATTCTGAAAATTGCATGCATTTCTTTCAGTTTGTGAACAAATTAGTGGTTTCGAGCAGAGCCGGGAGCTAAGTATTTCGGCGCCCGAGGAAAATAAAAAAATTTCCCCCTTAGTAAAAAAAATTTCTTTATGACACAGGTGAAATATAATAAGAAATATTAATTAATAGTAATTAATATATAGTAATTAATAGTATATATTAATATTAATTTAATACTAGTATAATCACGTGTACAAGAGAGGAGTGTTATACGTTATAGTCATACAAATTTACATGTTACGTTACAAATGAAATATAGTTACTAAAGTCACACTAATATTTTTTGTGTTTTGATAGATGCGAAGTTATCAATTATTATATCAAAATCTATATCCTTACATATTTCATTTTCAATTGAAAGAATTCCTGTATTTGATAAGTTTTCTTGACTTAATGATGACCTTAAATAATTTTTTATTAACTTCAATTTGCATCCTCTTCAAATTGTTTACATGAAGCAAATACCTCGCTCGCCACACTTTTGTCCCGGTTCTGGTTTCGAGTATAAGATTGTAATGACAAGGATGAACAAGGACAGATTTGATTAAGACGTACCAAGTTTACTGAAGAGTTTTGCGTGATGTGCTTTCTCGAGCACTTCGGAATTGAAGAATACGGGTACAACTCATAAGGGGGCGGCAACTGAATGAATCTGATATCGTCGCGGAGTGTAATTGCGGTGAACAGGGCTTTACCAAATTGCATCTCGTTGATGTAAATACGGGCCCATAGCGCCGTTTTGTAAAAAGTGTCAAAGTCCTTGGCATAATAAAACAGGCGAAATAACGCCTCCGTTTCCTTACGGAGCTTTGGATAGTACAACGAACTGAGCTCGCCACGAGGAAGCATACCATACTCATATATTATAGATAGAGGAAGTTCTTCACCGCAGTCTGCAAAACGATATAAAAGGATTCAGATGAATATTTTGTAAAAGGTGCTGTGATGGATATATATTGTAGGATGTAATTATATGGTATGTTATAGGATAATCATTGATGCAACCATGAGAAACTATATTTCGTATTTATCGTATTAGTATACGAATCTACGTTGGCTTCGATGTCATACGAGCAATTTTCCTCATACAATGAAGGATTTACGAGGAAAGGTTGTGAGATATAATACAGAAGATTGTAAATTTTTTTCTGTTTAAGGAGAAAATCTTTGTCAGCAATTTGGATTGTATTGTAGTCGGCTGCTAGAAAATTGAAGCTGACAGCTGTAACGATGGCTAATATCGTCAGAAACTTCATTTTCCAAACTTTTCTAACACATATTGCAGGCGAGACCTATTCTGAACAGCGCTCGAGGCTGCGCCCGCACTTTTATACACCTACGTCGAGCGCGCAATCAAAATGATAAGTCATATAAGGGCACTGGACAGTGGACAGTGGCTACGTTTACACCGTGCGCTTAGTTCGCGACCTATACGATAAGTGTCTTTGTTTAACCTACAAGATAAACAAGGACATCTATTGTATAGGCCGCGGCCTAAATGCACGGTGTAAACGTAGGCAGTGGACACTGGAATCGTTCGAATTCAATATTGAATTCTTCATTCGCGGAAAGCGAATGCTAAACATTATATTCTTATTAACTTTATTTTATCAAACAGATTTATTGCAAACATAGGCCACTTATAAATTTAATAGTTGTATTTATCAATTAACCATTAACCGCTTCATTTAAACTGTTGTCAATAGATACAAATCCAGTTGCTAATTTTTTATTATTTCCTGTTGTATATTCTGATAACACTGTATCTGATACAGTAATTCTATTTGATATAATATATGAGTCTTTTTCTTAATTTTCGACACATGCGGTAGCAAAGATTATTCAAGACAGAGATAAAGAACAAGTATGATACACGCGCGCGCGCTCGTACCATTTTATATATTTTATATATATATATATACATACACGTATATATTTATACCAAATGGTTTCTCTGAATATGTCTTGTGTCACACCAGATAAATGCCGTTGAAACGAATATCATTAAACGAGTTGAAAGATTCGTTCTCGTGCGAAAGGTCATCACGCTGGATGACTTCGAACACAGCTGATCTACACGAAAGTATACTTTTGCGCAAATTCTATGCAATGGATCCTGTTTACAATAACGAATACAAACTAAAATTCTTTCCTTAAAGAATAATACGATATTAATTATAACTATGTATAAGTAGATATAAATATAAAATAACGTAGTAGATTTATATTACTCATGACTTTTGACTCGAATTGAAATTATAAAAGTGTCTTATATATATCAGTAGTATAGCGATTTAATTGAGTTTCAGTGTTTATATATAATTTTATAAAAAAAAATCTAATAAAATTCTTTTTAAAAATATTTGTTTTTTCATTGTGAAATCTGTCATTTTTACCTTAACAAGAATAGAACTTAAGAAGCGATACGATTTACTAATAAAAAATTGCTTTTAGATATAACAGTTACAATAGCAACTTTTAGATTTAACAGTTTATAAAATATTTCCTTTTTACTTATATGTGTGTAAGATTAAATTTTATTTAAAAAATATTTATATTTATTTCTATTACATATGTACATAATACATATAAGTTAGTGAAATATGTATTTCTAACCAGCCCGCTTACACACACACACACAAACGGATTGATAGAAATATTTCATTAATAAGTATATTAGCTAGAGATTAGTTAATATACTTATTATACATATAGTAAAAGTTAAAAAATCAACTACTTCATAAAATTATAAAATATATTTTATTTATTCATTTATAGATATAATTAATTATATATCAGATATTTTATATCAAGTACATTATATAATACATTACAAGAACATATTTTATAAAATAAATAAGACATTTTTTTCTATTTGGTACAATAATTTATTACATTTACGGACAGATGAAATAAAATAAATAATTCGCAAACAATAGCTTTGTTTTTTAGCTCTTGTTATTAAGTGTCAATTACACGTACTTAGAAATTCGATAGACAATAGATGCACTTATTTTATGCAGTGTGCAGTTTGCAGATTAAATACGTCGCGTCGGTCGGCAAAAATTCTGTATGATAAGTCGATAGCACAACAGCTGTGCTTAGATGACAACAGAAAGGATATGTATATGAATAATTAAATTTGCCTTCTGGAAAGGTCATATCTAAACATTCGTAAACTAATAATTCTCAAAAGATTCTCGTTTTATAACCTATGATAAGCGCTATAAATAAGCTTGCACTGTACTGTTTTGTTGTTATATAACTACAGGAATAGCATAAACATAGCCATTTGTTTCTTTGGTGATATTTAATGACGGTATATTATGTAAAAATAAATTAATCTGTAAAATTATAATAGATTGTATAATGTGCACTGTCGGAAATCACACATTTTGAACGTAAATCAAAATTATTACTTGCTTGGTTTTTCATCGTTCATTTAAATTCAATTAGAATAACGAGAATAAATTTGAATTTTTTAAATAATAAATCGTATCTTTCATTGTGACGATTTGACGAATGTATTCATCGTTTTAGAAGATCAATAATGATAATTATTCATTTTATAAATATCAAAAATTTTTAGAGAAATAATGGTAATTAAATTTGAAAATAATAACTGTTGTTTAAAATGCTTGCAATAATTTTAACCAATAGATTTCACTGTCGAAATAAATATGTTGATTATGTTCATGCATGTTAATTTATATAAAATACATTATTTCTAAATATATATTTATTATTTTAAAAAATACAACATTCTCATCCTTATTAAAGAATACGCTTATCACAAATAATCGTATAGTGTCAGTAAGTCATACTATTGCAATTCACGGTTGCCAGGTCCCGAGCACTGTACGGCTGGGG
>NW_017257086.1:688013-688941 GCF_001594055.1 Mycetomoellerius zeteki
AACATAATCGCAGACTTTCTTATTACTCTCCACGTAATTTAAATATTACATGGATAGTAAAAATAATAGATACCACCCGCGAGCGAAAAACTAGAGATCTTTCCCGTCTGCTGGAGAATTGGAGATTGGTCCCGAAAACTGGAGTCTCCAGTCGAAATCTGGAGACCTGGCAACTGTGTATTGCATGTATATATCATGGCCACATTGATCAAAAATCAAAATTTAAAGAAATTAAATTCTTGTTTGACTATGTCGTTTAATTATTCGATGCTAAAGATGATCGGTATTTATTAGGTGTACAAAAAAGTTCTGAGCTTTAGATTTCATACAACCGAAATAACAATTTAAATTTTATATATCTTCCCGCCCTTTTGCAGTATTAAAGCGTTAACATTTGGCCTTCTAAAATGCCATACGGTTTGACGTTTGATGCACATAACTTCAAAAATCAGTAATGTTCACGATGGCAATAACAAAAGAGCATATTCGATTTTCCATTCACTTCGCGTTTCATCTGAAGAAAAATGCTGCTGAAACCACTGCAATGATTTGTGCTGCATATGGAGAGAACGCTGTAAGTCATGCTACATGTAAAAGATGGTATCAAAAATTTCGCCAAGGAGATTTCAGTCTTAAAGATGAATCGCGTGCTGGACGCCCTGAAAAGATTGAAACGGACGAATTGCAAGCACTTCTGGATATAAACTCTGCGCAAACTGAAAAGGAGCTTGCAGAACAGCTTAGCGTTACGAAGCAAGCCATTTCCGTACGATTACGTACGATGGGAAAGGTTCAGAAGGAAGGCAGATGGGTTCCGCATGAATTGTCCGAAGACAACAAAAATCGACGGCGTGACACTGCACTCACTTTGCTTTCAAAGTTCCGGAAAAAAGATTTTCTGCACAAAATCATTACAGGCGATGAAAAG
>NW_017257086.1:689223-703148 GCF_001594055.1 Mycetomoellerius zeteki
GATGCAGTCACTGTCAGTACCGTAGCCAATACGATGGCAAGATTCTAATCTAGCTAGGAATCCAGCAGGAAAACAAGCATCGTGTGCTGCAAGCTTTAGGTTGGGAACTTGTTCCGCACGCGGCGTATAGCCCAGACATGGCGCCTTCCGATTACTACCTATTCCGGTCGCTGCAGCATCATTTGGCTGATACACATTTCGTGAGATTAGAAGAAATACGAAAATGCATTGATGACTTTATCGCTTCGAAGCCGGTGAGTTTCTATCATCAAGGAATTCGCAAGCTACCCGAAATATGGCAAAAGGTCGTTGATGCAAACGGAGAATATTTCGCTGATTAATATTTTTTCGTGTGTTTTTGAATAAAGATTGAATTTTACAAAAAAAAGCTCAGAACTTTTTTGTACACCTAATAATATTTATTTCTGTATTTTTCATTGTTGTTTCTAATTCTTGCGTTGTTCTATCTTTTCTCTTTTAAATCTCGTTCTACTTTCGTTATTTGTATGTATTTCGGTAGAAATAGAGAGCATATAGAGGAGAGAAACTATTATAGATACTGAATAGAATAAATATATCAGATTATTAATAGATATAAACGAAACTTTTTTCTTTCCTATAGATCTTTCGAATAGACTAAATTAAATAGAAGAAATTCTTCCCCCCTTACAAGTAAAGAAAAATGAAAAGACAATGAATTGACTAAAACAGAATATATATGAAGCAAGCAAAAGCGAAGAAAACCAAAGTAGAAGAGAGAGAGAGAGAGAGAGAGAGAGAGAGAGAGAGAGAGAGATAAATGGTCAAGAATGTTTTTATTAAATTTATTTTGGGTACAATTTATGTCGCATCGGATGGTTATACATTTGATAATGGAAAAACACAACTGCACTTCTCTTATTTATATTATACGTCTCTTTTCTATTCAGTGCCAATAAATTAATGCTTGTTCCAGCAACCGCACATGTTAAATAACTACATATAACAAAGTATATAAGAGCGAAGTTTAATAACGGAGCACAATGACGAGTTTTATACGGTGACATTCAGTTCTTCCGCCACCTTGTGGAAAATCAGAACGTCCCTCATGTGGAAATTGGGTACGGTGAAGTTGGAGGCATAAACCGGTCTGTCGAGAGGATATCCCAATGGTAGAAGGTCCATCATTCTTGGACCCCAAATGGGAGAATCCACCTTGATGGCTCTTGTCTCATCAAAGTATGACACGCACACGAAGAGTTTGAACGACATGCCTTCTTTCTTGCCTTTAGGAAGTATTAAACGGTCGGGGAAACCGTAAATCTGACCTGGGTAAGTGAAAGTCTCGCCACCCTCGATAGCTTTCATCACCTTCTTGTACAGAACCTCGCTTGGCACCTCATCCGGAACGACGTAGATAGACTCGTAGCTATTGCGCTCAATCTTGTTGGTTCCAGGTTTCACTGTAACAATCAAGCGACACTAGTTACGGTCTTATAGTTAAAAAGTTATTTGAAATAAATGTTATACGTTTGATTGAGAAAAGTTAATTAAAGAAATTTTATCAATCAAGGATTTCTTAGCAAAAGAGATACTAACGGTCAATGTTCCATTGATCCATCTCGAAAAAGTTCATATAATTCTCGCTTATATCCAGTTCGTGGCCGTGAACATCGTATTTGGGTCCAAGGAAGACACGAACGACCGCCTTGACATTTTTGTCGCTGTTAACGGTGATGTGATAGGTAAAAGGTTTATGATTGAGACGATATTGACGAGCCTTTATCAATAAAGATTGAGCCTCCTTGTGACTGCGTACCGATACGGCATTGTTGAGCATTGATTCAAAATCGTCGAAGAAAGTCAACAGCTTGTCAACGGTGACGGATTCGATCGTAACACCCGGGAAAACAAGTTCCTCGTGTGTGTAGCTCGGCAAGTGTTCCTTATATCTACGTCGGAGAATATACGTCGGTTAAATAAATAATTTCAAGCTATATTGAATTGTGCAAAGTCACAAATTTAAGTCGCACCTCATCCAGTAAGTAGCGATATTCTTCTGGATTCCATAGAACACGGGATCCCTTAGGGTGGTGGAGAAAAGTTCGAGAGCAGTGGGAACTGTCGTGTGTTTAGTGACCTGAATCGGGCCCATACCGAGAACTTTTTTGTATAAACGTTCCAACTGTCCATAGTACACGGGATCGACGGAATCGGCATTGCCCTGTATCACGTTGCCAAGATAGTTGAAACCTGCATCTACGGTGTTGTAAATGTCGATGTGTTTGCCATGCATGTCAATGACGTAACCTTTGTCAATGGCATCAGAAATGCGAGTGTGGACATCTTGTATGGCCTATGGGACAGTTGCAGACACATTAGAATTTAATTAATCTATCTCATTGTAAGAAATGTTTTTTTTAATATTTAATTTTCATTCTTAAAAAACGTTTTAGACCTCTGCACTGAGATATCTACATGCAAGTATATCGAAAATATATACCATCCGTTTATCTCAGAAATATTCTCCCAATATTATTGGATATTTTTAAGGTTGACAAGTAACGCGTTACTTGATAATAGGGAGTTTTTGCAATAGCGTTTATTCAGATACAGTGAACGCTAAGGTCAGGTTATCTTCTTCTTAACAACTAATTAAGAAAAGGATAGCGTTCACCGTATCTTAGTAATTCACATTATTGCAAAAACTCCCTATTGCCATTACCATTATCGTTATTGGTTTCGGTAACGACTGTTACTTTTTTCTGTCTGCAATGGTAACAGTTGTTACATTTTTATGGTAACAATAACGAATTCGTTACTTTAATTTTCTATTATTTTTATCTATTACACATATGTGTATATATATATGTATATAAATTCCTAGAAATAAATAGAGGAAGGTCACCGATACCGACTTACCACTTTGTTTTTAGACAATATTTCTTAAACAAAAAGTAAAAATACAACTTCCAAAACATAAATACAAACTAAAAGTGTCTTCTATCAGATAATATAAACAGTTTTTATAATACTGTTTGCAATTTTGCAATAATTAAGTTTTTCGTAAGTTATACAAAAATGAGCGTCTGACAAAATGGGCTCCACTGACATAGTAGGCAATAATGCCAACATTCCTATTCTATAAATAAAAATATATCCTATTCTGTAAAGAAAACTAATTTATGAAACTATAAACATTTAAACTGACATAATATCATCAATAATACAGTCACTATTATTTTAATTACGCAATTTGCAAAAGAACACCGTAAGAATTTTTTTCTCGGATTCATAGAATTTGTTTTTAGCTGATTTGGTATAGAAATAAGCCACAAATATATGAATTATGATCGAGTTTGTACTTCTTTAATTATAGCTAAACAGATCACGTTTTTATTAGTATTAATAAAGTGCAAAGGTTAGTTTCTAAGAAATAAGGGAATGTCGCTTTATAGGAGACTTATGTCAGTATCGGTGACCTTCCTCTATATGTTATAAGAAAAAAAAATATTAATATAAAGAATTACAGAAGATTTATTAAATAAGTTTAATATTAAAGTAAAGCTTGCTATAAAGATTAGCTTAGAC
Source organism: Mycetomoellerius zeteki (assembly GCF_001594055.1). Lineage (NCBI taxonomy): Eukaryota > Metazoa > Arthropoda > Insecta > Hymenoptera > Formicidae > Mycetomoellerius > Mycetomoellerius zeteki. The sequence goes on from NW_017257086.1 coordinate 692,794, forward strand.
TTTTGAGTCTTAATACCGATTGTTAGAATTTATATTGGTTATTAAAAATGTAATTTTTAAATCTAATTACTTTAACATTACAAAAAATAACAAATCTTTACTTTGAAAATTAGTAATGAATATCAAGTTATACATTTTACAAAAAGTAATGATAACGCGCCGCATTATTTTTATAGAGTAATTATAGAGTAATATTCCCAATCCTGAATATTTCTATAATCCTTGTGATATTTGTATGTGGACACTTGGACAGTTGATAATTGATAAGGAAACACTTTACAAACCTGGATATATTTGTGCGCGTAAAGAGGAATCTCGGAACCAACGTGACGTTGTGGGAACGACAATCCATTGTGATGCTGCATCGTTGGATAGTAGCTGGGAACAATAGGCTTGTTCAAATCGACGTACATGATCTCACCCATATCATTGGACAATCTTTCCAAATAGTAGCGATTGAGCATTTGTTTGTGGTCGAATATATACGATTCGCCACGAATGTGTTGGGGCATATTATAGTGAGCGCTGTTCATCCAGATTGGGAAATTGTGATTCATTGCAAAATAGAACGTGTTTAAACCGATATCCTCGAGGAAGTAATTTAATTTTTGTTGTTCCGGCATTTCATTTCCAAACGTATGCCAACTAGTGTAATTGGAAGGAATGTAATAATAGTCTGCATTACCAATTATTTTCTTCATACCTGCCGAGCCAAATAGTTTAAATTAATATTTTAATACATTATTATATATAACTTTCTTTTAATTGTTATATATTGTCTAATGCAAACTAGTTTGACTTAATCTCAATAAGAGACATTATAGAACATTTGTTTCTAGAGCCTAAATTGCGCTAAATTGTATGTGTATACTGTAGCTATATATTACTTTTAAATTATTTAAGATAAAAAAAATAGATTTTGAGAGAGGATATTTACTTATTTTTTTATTTCTTTGATTGGGAGTATATATAAAATTTACTGAACAATGTGTACAATTATTTTTTAAATAATTTAATTTTAAAAAATTCAATACATAAAAAATAAATGTGGAAAAATTTCAAAATAGATTAGTCGTTGATAAGACAATTTTTATGTTAATGAATAAATATTCAATTCTTGACTAATATACTAACCTGCTTGCGAATCGCCCATCGCAATACGATAGGCTTTATGCAAAACGTCCTCGTTGAAGAAGTAATGTGGGAATACCTCGTAAATCGGAGGCAGAAGGATGTTATTGGTATCCGGCCGATGAATCGTGGCAACACTCAACACATATTTGTACATACATTCGTTTATGTGAAAACGTGCCCATACTGCAGTATTGTAGAAAGTGTCAAAATCTTTGGCGGAATATAAAACGCGGAAGAAGCAAACCGCTTCTTGGTAATGCTGAGGGTGAGTTCCAGAAAACACTTCTCCCCGTGGGAGCATTCCGTGTTTCCATCGCTGCAGGAATTCAGTCACTGCCGCCTAGAATAACAAATCAACATATATAACATATATAACATATATATAACATTACATGATCTTCTTTTACAACTATACAAACAATTTTTATGTTATTTTCAAAATTTATGATTTTATTACGAGATCAAATAAAAAAGACGGGAAAATTAATTTTTCCTTATAGAAACAGAAATTAAAATTTCAATTTATAAAAATTAATACAGACATTAAAACACATGGTATAAAAAACATTATAATAAGTACCTGATCTGTAAAAGAAGCAATGTTATCTTCGAGGCTGAAGGATCGCGCCTTTTGGTAAAGTTCCGGATGGTAGACGGTTGGTTGATCAACGTGCCAGAAGAGCTCATAGATACTCTTCTGCTTAAGAAGATGTGTCTTATCGGCGGTTTGAGTGGGCACCTGCGTGGCATGGGCCAGGCATGCCGTAGCCAAAAGCAACGCAATCACTTTCATCCTCGTGCTTGCTTCGCAAAGGATCGATTAGTGCTATGCGTTAATTGCTTTATATACTCTCCATCGACGAAGGAGATACATACAAAAGTTCGGAGTGCAAGATTAAAAAAGCCATGAGGTAACCAGCCTACCGATAATAACCAATCTTTCTGTTATTTTTGTAATAATTATCTTTATTGGTAATCGTCTACCCTTTGACATGATGAAAATCCGGGATTCATATTTGTTGTTACACTCCACCTCTATTCATATATCATGCTTTATTTCAATTAAAAATAATTAACTTTCTTCCCTTAATTTTAAAATATATGTATATTCCCTATATAGGATTCCAGGGTACCTATCATGGAATAAGTCGGATTCCGATCAGAATTATTCTGTTTTTGTTCCATATCTTTCATTCTTGTCTTCGTTTCAATTTGTTTCATGATAGTAGGTGCCCAGTTCATTCAAATCTATCGAAATCTGCGTAAATATTCAAAGAATCAAAATATTTGAACTCTGAATATTTATCGTACATTTATGGATAAATTTTACAACTCACTTGAAACTGAAATAATAAATTCAACGAAATCAACCTTCGTGTAAAAGTTAGATTAGGGTTATGGTTTACAATTTAATAATCTTGAGCATAAAAAAGAAATATATAAGTTAATAATCTCTAAGAATATTCAAAAACTTTAATATCACAAAATTAGTTTCCGGAAAATATTTAAAGTATTTCAAAAAAATTAACCAAGCGATCAGGAAATAATACAAATTACAATATATATCTATGTATATTTTATACCACAGATAATACTTTATATTTTTCTACATCAATGATATCTTTTCAAGCAATTGAAAATTATACTGAAAATCAAAATATAATAAACATTCGCAAGACTGTATTATTATCAATCAATAAGCAGCAGTTACTTAATTTGCATATACTTTTCGTATAATACGATAACAGATATATGTATATATACACATAACTCGTCACTTTGCGATTAAAATAATTTGACTTTGATAACTGTTTTTCGATAATGACAATTGTGTTACTGAATGATTATATATTATTTGTTCAAGCAGAATTTTTTATTAAATCACAAAATTAAAACTGATTAATAAAGAGAGAATTAAAATTATTATTTAATTAATGCCTGTGTATAAATTCTATGAAAATTATTTTCAAATTATATACATAAAGGGAGACTATACAAAGTAAATATTTTTATAGAATTTTTTTAATAGTCCAATTTTACAATTTTTTAAAAATTAGATATCAAAATAAAAAAGAAATTGATTACGGAAGTCCAGAGTGTTACGAAGAAAACGCAAAGTGTCCCATCTGTTAAAGAAAATATGAAATGAATAATTATATTAAAACACATATTATTGAATATATTTTATTGATATATTAATTATTCGGAAAAAAGTACATTATTGAATGGATTTTATTTAATTAGTAATTAATAATTAAGATAATCGGAAAAATATATGAGGAAATAAGGGGCAGATTCAGATAAGATAGAAATAAATGTAAGACCCATCATTTTTCAGCATTCTTTATTGAAAAAAAAAATTTTTTTCAATTCGTATCACTTGCGTGATATAGAATCCTAAACGGTAATGCCTGAAGTTATACTTCGGTGGTTCCGGGCATCCGGCGATAGGCTTTCCGCGGTAGCGCAGAATAGGGGGAGTTTTTAGTTGGTAGGCGGACCTGGTCATGTGAAGGCAAACATTGGCATTGGTCCCGTAAAGTAGTCTCTCTGGAGCGAAAGCTGGGCCTCTCCTCCGCCTGGAAATTGGCCCACAAAGTGAGTAGCCCTCTGACGAAATTCGGGCCTGGCCTGAGCCCCACTCTCCAGGCGATGTCCGAAACCAACACACCCATCGTGCGCGGTAATGGGTGTCTTCCTCGGTTAAGTTCAAACTCCTTCGGGAGGACTGCCTAACCGAGGTACATATAAGAAGATTTTCTCCTCCTACGCAAAACAAAAAAAAACGGTAATTATTGTGAAAATCTTCTATAGGCGAGGGAGGGGGACAAGTTTTTTCTTCACTACAACCCTTGACCATTTTATGACAAATTCGATTGGACGCATTAGTGCGCACTGGTGCATATTGAAACCGTTGTACACTAATTTCATAGCGTTCTCTCTTGGCTGTACTATCGCCCACTATAAGTGCAATACTCAAACAGTGTACCGTGTTTCCATGGCTGGTGGTAAGCGAATTCATTCGGTGTACCGTGTTTCCGTGTTACCGTGTTACGGTGTAGTGCAAATTCTATGCACGAAGTAGGATTTTGCTACACCATCTCAAAGGGGTGTAAAGCCAGTGTGACATTTAAAATTTGAAAATGGAAGTCAAGCGGGAATAGGATTTTAGCGCAATAACGAAGATTAGGTGTGCATCACTCAAGCGCAGTGTGGCTGAGTGTAGCGCTTACACGCGACTAGTGCGTTGTGAGGTTGCATCCAGTGTATCCCAAAGGAAAACGCTATAATTGTAAAAGCGAAATGTGCAAATATTTCAAATTATAAAATACACCTAACAGCACAATAAAGTATATTGAGTATTTCACGATTTAACCAGTTTATTTATGTTTATTTATAAACATATCTTTACGTTAACTTGTACGACGGATTTAATGTGCACCAGTGCGCATTAAATACGTTCAATCGCGCGAATTCGCTATTCAGTCATTTCCAATCTATCTTATGCGTCTTGCGTTATGAAATTCTTTGTTAATTGCATTTATTTCGTATCCATTTTTTATTAAAAGGAATGTAATTCGATACCCTTTTTATGCGTGCTTGGCATATATCTTTTCTTTTTTAAAGACTTGTTTTAGAGATTTAATTGTTTTTTGTTTGTAAATTTTTGAAAACGTAATGTCGTCGAACGTAACGCCCGGTATCCTCGTCATCGCCCAAAGTTGCCCAGAGTCGCTTGGCATCGCCCGGAGGTGCCCGGCGACAAAATTTTACGATAAGATTTACGTATTTCGCATATCATATATGATGCATTTAAATCTTATTCATATGCGAAGAAAATATTTTTATTTTACATCACTGTTCTTTATATTTAAATATAATATTAGATCTAATTAATGGATGGATTAACGAACGAGAAGATATATAAAAAAAATCATATTACTTATTCATTATTCATGTACATATAATTATACATTTATATATTTCTCTCTTAAAAATAATGGGTATATATAAGGATAATCGTTATGAACAAAAAAAAAAACGTATTAACTTTCATGATTTCTTTATTAAAAAATGCTGTATTTTCATCCAAATCCTCACATAAGTGAAAATAAATGTCTCATGAAGAAAAAGATATTACTTTTTACAGCACCATCTTTATTACATCCGTCTTTCATCAATGACTCCATTGCAGTAATAATCAAAATTTTACTGAAAATAATGATTGAAATATAAAAACTCTGTATTCTCTTTTAAAACGCTTAAATATAATTTGTAAATAAATGATATGAAGAGTATAATACATTGCAGGGCAGGTATCATAAAATTATTCAGAATAGATTCCGGTCGGAATCGCGTTCAATTATTCCCTAGATTTCTATTGTTTTCTTCTTTGAAAACAAAATATTTCTGATCTGAATCCATTCCAAATATTTCCATAATACGTCCTAGTATAAAATTTATATTATTTTAATTTTTTATTACTTTCTTTCTCTGTATTATTTTAATAAAAACTAAATATTAAATTATTAGCATATTAATATGAAATTTTTAGAAAATAAAAGTAACCATATTTAGCTAATATTCCTCATATTATAATTCTTTTTTACTTAATCTTTAGTAAATTAATGGTCAAACAAATCATTCTGTTACCAACCAATTTGATAGATTTCAGCTATGTATAGACTCATTATCGTCCATATCATCATCATCAAATTTAACGCTTTTGTTATCTTCTTCATCGTGTTCATCTTGAACATCTTGATCGGACATCTCTTCCCAATTGTCATCGGATTCGCTGCTTAGGTCAACATCGTCTTTATCGGCACCTTCATCCGACGAATCTGCATACATTTTTGATAACGTGATTTAATATATTGATTCGATAAAATTTTAAAAGTCGGTATGCCATATTAACCTGGATCTTGATAAACAAGCAAGCTTTCCTCAGTTATGTCCTTGTTGTGTTCTTCATTAGCCTGAGATATTTGTCCTGTTATAAGAGAAACTCTGCCTTTTAATCTTTGTACAGCTGTTAGAAGTGCTAACTTTGCATCAATAAAACTTAGAATAGGGCTGAGTATTTCTGCGATATCTGGTCGTGACATTAAGTGCGCTGCATGAGTCATTATTAAAGTTTGCAACCACATGACTGCAATTTTGTTCCTAAATAAAATAATCAGTCTTTAGAAAATAATTCACGTAAATTTTTTAAAGTTTCAGAATAAATGAAATTTAAAAAATCTATAAATGAAAAAATAGAATATAATTACGCATATGTTTTGCCTTGCAACATAACAGTTAATTCTTTAAGCAACGGTATAATTGCTTGCACTGGTAATCTTGCAATGGTATTACGAATTACAGCTTCATTTTTCGTAAATAACACTGTTGTCAAAATGGTTTTATCTTTGCTATTTAATGCTTGCATCAGTAATTGCGTCATATTGGCTCCTTTCATTGGTGTCCTCCCTGGTGTGTTCGCATCTGCATTTAAACTAAGATTTTCCAATCTATCTTTTAAGAGTAATTGAGAGCCTGAGGTAGTTCTATTTCTTTTTTGTGTTGAAACTTGCATTCATCATCGATACATTGAACTGAACTATTTTTTTTCATAATAAACTGTAAGAAGTAAAAAAGAAAATACATAATTACGAAAAACGTCACCTGGTGCGAGATATTCAACATCTTCTTCGATCGCAGTAGGTTTTACTTTAGAAATTGTCTCTTCTTTCCTTTCTTTTGATTTTTTTGTATCTAATCTTTCCGATCTAATTAAACATTGTACTTTGTCCGAAAAGTCGGGCATTACTTTCTCAAATGTTAAGTTGAAATAACTACCATATGCTAGTAATAGCTTTTCATCTTCAGTTAAGTGACCTGCTAAAATTGGAATCTGTCGAACAGTTTCCTTCTGATTGATATCTGCCGCTACCGCAATGTTAAGAGATGGTTTCACTGGTTTGGTATGACCATTCGGCTGATACTTGAATAATTGTGCTTGACCCGATTGAGTAGTAACCAATATGCCGACTTGCAATTCTTCTGCAACAAGTATCGAGATGGATGTAGCCTCGTCTTGAATGGCTAGTGTTGCTATTGACGCTTTATCATTTTTATTCTAAACAGAGATAAAAAGAAATTTAATTGTAAACTAATTTTGAATGTACATATAATAATCAACCAAATAAAAGCTGTGTGCGCACAGTAAAATTATATCATGTAACAGTTAAACATAAAATGAGTTGTATGAGATGTTACAAGTAGATAAGCATTAAGAAGTTAACTTTTTTCATCTTCAGAATAAATAAATTTCTGTTGATTAATTACTGATGTTTGTCTGTAAGAATCTTTGTCTCAGAAGTAAATTAAAGAATATTTTTAACACTTTATGTGCTAGTTATAGTTAGATTATGTAAAATATTAAGAAATGGAAGGAAATGCAACATACTTTGTCTAATGTCCATACAGAAAGATGATTATCTGCACGGGCAGCACTTATTAGGTAACTAGTTGCGCTGTCTATTTGTATAGTACGAAGAAAAGTGACATGATTGGCATGTCCAGTAAATGTACGGATCAATTGCTTCGTTGCTAAATTCCACCACTTGATTATTTTTTCAGCAGATAGCAAGGATTTTCCATTTGATGGAATTGCCAAGGCTGTGACTTTTGCCTTGCCAGATTTCCATTTACATTTGATCCCATTCTCTTGAAGATTCCATTCCACTATGTGATAATCATTAGCTGCTGTAATCAATCCGGCATAGGCTGACCAAGCGATTGCTGTGACAGTAGAAGAATGACCATTCTCTAAAGTAGTACTAACGGATGCGGCAGCTACGTCGTACAAAGTAACTTTTCCATTCATCGAACCCATTGCCACAACAGCTTTGCGATCGACTTGTTCCGAAATTGACTTCCTCCTACGTCTTTTCCTTGGTGAAGGCTTAAAAGACACATAGAAAACGGTTCATCTTATTTAGAGGAATAAGTGTTTCTAACATATTTGATTTTTTTATAAACGTGCGTTTATCGATGATTTCATTAATAATGCAAATATTTGTAAGAAAACATCGAGCCATAAAACATGAAATTCGTTTCTATACAAAATGAAATATATATGCGTTTAACGTAACCTTCCGGAAACTTACGTATTGATAAAGTTTGAGATAGTATACTATACGTGGGCAGGTAATATTGGTGTGGATGAGGATTATAAAAACAATAAAGACTGTCGATATGGAATTGTACATAATAATAATGCAAATAAAGTCAAAAAAGGAAAAAGAGAGAGGGGATATCTGCAGTGATTGAAGAGCACATGGCGTATATATTTACCGATACATTGCCCGCCGATTGCGGGCTCACCAAGATCCATCCTATGACACTGCAGGGTGACGATAAATGCCGATTAGGAGTGTACTCATGTTTCAACCGGCCGCTTGCAGTCTCCCAGATTTTCAACTTGCCGTCATTGCCACAAAACGCGTAATATTGTCCATCCTGAGAGAAAGCGGAACATCCCGTGTTCGCCATCACGCTTGCTTTGGCTCACCGGCTCGCCTGAAATTGCTGCGAATCTCTATCCCGTTGCCCCGTACTGTAAAAAAACCGCTTACTCTTCCCACTTTCTTAATGTTTCCTAACCTCACTGATCTCCATGCACACACGCGGCGCGCGCGCGCGATCCTTTACGCCCTTAAAACTGGTTCTACATTAGTCGTATCGCAGTGTCGCAAGCGTTGTGGTCCAATCAGAGTCGAGCTAGATTGATATTGATTGGACCGCAACGCTTGCGACACTGAGATGTGACTAATGTAGAACTAGCTTTATGCCTACGGCACAGAATCAACAACGTAATAATCAATCTTAAAGCCCATGGCACATACAAAAACGTAATGCGTGGTCTACAATGGGCAGTAGCAGTAATGGATTAAGAAGTAGGCGTAGAAATCGATCAATCATGGTTGATTATTCTCCTCACATTCGATTATGATTGGTTGATTTCTACGCCAACTTCTTAATCCACTACTGCTACTGCCCATTGTAGACCACGCACACGGCCGTAATACGTAAGCAGTAAAGAAATCGTAAGATTGGATTCGCTACTGGCCTTACGGTCTCTATCGTGATTGGCCAATTCGCTTACTGATTATGTCTTACGGCCTTACGTTTTTGTGGGTATGTTCCGAAATTAACTGGCAGTACTGACAGCACTGATTTATCGTTCCAAAATAGAATTTCTTATGCTGTCAGTTACTGCAAGTTACTATTCATTCTGCATAAATTGACCCTAGGGGATTGCTGACTTCCGGTTGTTTCTACTCCATCCCAAGAGGTGAGGCAAATACAGTAAAAGCAGTAACAGAGCACGGAGCGTGAAATCGTCTGATCGTGATAAGTTTAATACTGGAAGTACGAAAGAAAAAAAGAATTATGGATTCAAAATTAAAGTCATACGAGATTGTAGATACCGATAATAGTATATACACAGTGCTATTTATTTTTTATAAAGTAGTATATATTTATAAAATAGTATAGCGATATGGTACACACATTTCTACAAATAATATACATACGTTATTACAAATAATGAATATTACATATATTTTATTAAGTATATTTTCAATATACATAAATAACTTTTTCTTACCGAAAATGTGATTTAAAGTCTACGTTTGATAATACAGAAACTACGTTTTGAATGTAATTCTGTACACGAGGTTTTAGTAGCAATGATCCGCGTTTGCCATCAATCTGATTTAATATATGTAATAATATGTCATCATCAGAACTGTCACTGCTTGAATCGTTTTCCAGTATAATTTCAATAATATTTGATAAAACACGTCGGTCCATATCGGTTATACGTCAGAATTCGGTTGTATTTCGATCTCTTGAAAATATTAAGGTTACGTACAGAGTACAAATAACATTCTTTTACTGCTTTTCCGTTCCAAAATTCAGTACTAGACAGTAAAATCTTACATTTCGAAACAGCAAAAGTCAGTTAATTCAGTAACAGCAGCGCCAGTACTTCCAGCTAATTTCGGAACATACCCTGTATGTGCCATGAGCTTAAACCGGAATCTAATGGCTGCGTTCAGCAGACTCAACAGTTTTGCAATCGTTTTATGATTGTCTGCTGAGATAGGACCATTCTTCTAGATCTAAAAGTATGATCCAATTAGCGCGAAGGAAACTTCCAACAGTTGCAA
>NW_017257086.1:703226-703499 GCF_001594055.1 Mycetomoellerius zeteki
TCCTATCTCAGCAGACAATCATAAAACGGTTGCAAAACTGTTGAGTCTGCAACCTTTATCTCGTCATCGCGATGTTAGGCCCTGCCACCGACGAGATACTATTAAAGACCGTCTACCCTGGGAAAATTTTCGGCGGTATAAAAAGGGCCCGGAGGTAATAGAAGAACGCTGACATTATCGACAATTGATATAAATTTGTTATTATTAACATAAATATTTGACTAACACATTATTAAATTCATGATATTTTATTACATAAATGCTCTATAAATA